>NW_020259739.1:0-4756 GCF_003255815.1 Theropithecus gelada
TTATACCCCAGGAAGAGGAGAAAAACCAATGAAATGAAATGACAAAGATAGAATTAATAAAGAGATTAAAACAGCTACTATAACTGTTTGATGTGTTCAAGAAGGTAAATGAAAATGTGAGCATGTTATGGGTAAGTATGATGGCTCACACCTGTCATCCCAGCACTTTGGGAGGCTGAGACGGGCGAATCACGAGGTCAGGAGTTTGAGACCATCCTGTCCAACAAGGTGAAACCCTGTCTCTAGTAAAAATACAAAAATTAGCCAGGCATGGTGGCACATGCCTGTAATCCCAGCTACTCAGGAGGCTGAGGCAGGAGAATTGCTTGAACCTGGAGGGCGGAGGTTGCAGTGAGCCAATATCGCCTCATTGCACTCCAGCCTGGGCAGCGAGAGCGAAACTCCGTCTCAAAAGAAAAAAAAAGAAAGAAAAAAGAAAACTCACTGGGCGTGGTGGCTCACACCTGTAATCTCAGCACTTCCTGAGGCCGAGGCAGGTGGATCACTTGAGGTGAGCAAGGTCTCAGAGCCCCAGCACCAGGAAGTGGTCGATTGCAGGGTTGGTAAAAAGAATTTACTGACATCAGGCTGGGCATGGTGGCTCACATCTGTAATCCCACCACTTGGAGAGGCCAAGGTGGGTGGATTCCTTGAGGTCAGCAGTTCAAAACCAGCCTGGCTAACGATGGCCTGGTGAAATGTAGCGATGGTGTAACCCCATCACTACTAAAAATACAAAAATTAGCTGGGCATGGTGGTATGGGCCTGTAATCCCACCTACTCGGGGGGCTGAGGCATGAGAATTGCTTGAACCCAGGAGGTGGAGGTTGCGGTGAGCCAAGATCACACCACTGTACTCCAGCCTGGGGCACAGAGCCAGACTCTGTCTCTCAAAAAAAAAAATAAATAAATAAAGGCCGGGCGCGGTGGCTCAAGCCTGTAATCCCAGCACTTTGGGAGGCCAAGACGGGCGGATCACGAGGTCAGGAGATCGAGACCATCCTGGCTAACACGGTGAAACCCCATCTCTATTAAGAAATACAAAAAACTAGCCGGGCGAGGTGGTGGGCGCCTGTAGTCCCAGCTACTCAGGAGGCTGAGGCCGGAGAATGGCGTGAACCCGGGAGGCGGAGCTTGCAGTGAGCTGAGATCCGGCCACTGCACTCCAGCCTGGGCGACAGAGCGAGACTCCGTCTCAAAAAAAAAAAAATAAAATAAAATAATAAATAAATAAATAAATAAAATAAAAATAAGAAAACTGATGTTCTAAGAGATTAAGTCAATTTCCCCAGGTCAGACAGCTAGAAAAGCCAAAGGCAGGATGGGATCTCCTGTCTCCTGAGCTTCTTTCTATCCATTCAAGGTCATATCTAGATAAGAACATGAGGGTTTTTTAAAATTATTATTTTTTGGAGACAGGTTCTCGCTCTGTTGCCCAGGCTGGAGTGCAGTGGCACAATAGTAGCTCACTGCAGTCGTGAATTCCTGGGCTCAAGGAATCCTCCCACCCCAGCCTCCCAAGTAGCTGGAACTACAGGAACGCACTACCAGGCCTAGCTAACTTTTTAAATGTTTGTAGACATGGGGTCTCACTATGCTGCTCAGGCTGGTCTGAAACTCCTGGCCTGCAGCAATCCTTCTACCTCGGCCTCCCAAAGTGCTGGGATTTCAATCGTGAGCCACTGCACCCGGCCAACATGAGACTTCTTGAGGCTTTGGAACAATCCTCTGAATTCAACTCCGACATCTGTCCCAGGTCTTGAAGCTTTTTTTTTTTTTTTTTGAGACAGAGTCCCGCTCTGTCATCCAGTCTGGAGTGCAGTGGCGCCATCTCAGCTCACTGCAAGCTCCGCCTCCTGGGTTCACGCCATTCTCCTGCCTCAGCCTCCCGAGCAGCTGGGACTGCAGGCGCCCACCACCACGCCCGGCTAATTTTTTGTATTTTTTAGTAGAGATGGTGTTTCACCATGTTAGCCAGGATGGTCTCGATCTCCTGACCTCGTGATCCGCCCACCTCGACCTCCCAAATTACTGGGATTACAGTCTGAGCCACCGCGCCCGGCCAGTGTTTTTTTATTGGATGGTTTTTCCTGGGGTCTGAATCTCATGGGGACGTCTGACCAATAGAGGGAGACCCCCGCACCGCCAGAGAACCCACATCATGGACACGTGCAGACAGATAAAAATACGGGACCCTGGAGCCAGAGATGCCGCCTCTCTCATTATGTGCGGTTTAGTTGCAATTTCTCCTTAATTAACTCACTTAAGTCTTCATTAAATGTTGCCTCCAGCTCATCCGTAAGTTGAGACGGAGCCGCTCACATTTCTTGTTCATGAAAAAATCAGCGTCCTGTAGCATTTTGTTTCTTTTCTGCTATAGCATTTCACACGTGCCTAAGCAGTTTGGGGCTCTCCCGATATGTATCTATATCTGTATCTATATCTATCTATATATCTATATATATTTTTGTCCCTGCTCAGAAACTGAAACATTGATTTAGTGACCACAGAGTTGGCCAGATAGCAAAAACAGCAAGAACAGGTTTTGGGTGAAAACTGCTGGAGAACTTCTTGGCAAGAAGTCCTCAAATGTGGTAGCCTGGAGGTGGCTCACTAATGCTGACACCAAATGTGTGTGCCACAGGTGATGGTGGTTATAATTGTGGCTGGTTTTTAGCAGGATGGGACGCAGGTGGGCTTTAAGAATCCCAGTTCTGGCCAGGCGCGGTGGCTTACGCCTGTAATCCCAGCACTTTGGGAGGCCGAGGCGGGTGGATCACCTGAGGTCAGGAGTTCAAGACCAGCCTGACCAACATGGTGAAACCCCGTCTCTACTGAAAATACAAAATTAGCCGGGCTTGGTGCTGCATGCCTGTAATCCCAGCTACTCGGGAGGCTGAGGCAGGAGAATGGCTTGAACCCAGGAGGTGGAGGTTGCGGTGAGCCGAGATCACGCCATTGCTCTCCAACCTGGGCAATAAGAAACGAAACTCTGTCTCCAAAAAAAAAAAAAACAAACCAGTTCTTGGGGAGGAAGTTGGCATAGAACCATCTGGGTCATGTGATCGACACTTCCACTGTGTTTTCCAAAGGAAATTTACATTCAGGAAGGAAAACATGTTGAAGAGTGGAAGGAGAGCCAAGAGAGTTGCTCAGTACTTGAGCAATGCATTTGTTATTCCGAGGAAAGTGAGTTTAGCGGGGAAGGAGGGTTCCAGTTCCTCCCATGCCCTCGCCAATGCCTGGCATGGGTCAGCCTTCCTCATTCTGGGCACTTTCATTAATGGGTATTGGCATCTCATTGTGGTTTTATTTATTTATTTGTAATTTATTGTTGTTGTTAGAGATGGGGACTCGCTATGTTGCCCAGGCTGGTCTCAAACTCCTGGGCTCAAGTGATCGTCCTGCCTCGGCCTCCCAAAGCATTGAAGTTGCAAGCATCAGCCACCACACTCGGCCTATTTTTTTAATTAAAAGAAAATTTTAGAGACAGGGTCTTGCTATGTTGCCCAGGCTAGAGTACAGTGGCTATTCACAAGCACAAACATTGAACACTACAGCCTCAAACTCCTGAGCTCAAGTGATCCTCCTGCCTCAGTCTCCTGAGTGGGTGGAACTACAGGCGTGTGCCACTGGACCCTCATGATGGCTTGAATCTGCGTTCTCTAATGATGAATAACGTTAAGCATCTTTTCCTATGCTCATTTGCTGTCCATATTGAAAATTTGTTTTAAAGATAGGATCCATACGCCAGCATGTTTGTATTGTGAAAGATGATAAAGTCTCAGGACCCCAAACTCACTCTGCCAAAGAGAAAGTCAAGCTTGGAAACAGTCATGCAATACTGCCTTCCCTTTTGTTCCCAAGCAGAGAGCTATATTTTCTTTTTTTCTTTATTTTTGGGGACAGAGTTTCATTCTGTCACCCAGGCTGGAGTGCAGTGGCGCAATCTCGGCTCACTGCAAGCTCCGCCTCCCAGGTTCACACCATTCTCCTGCCTCAGCCTCCCAAGTAGCTGGGACTACAGGTGCACACCACCATGCCCGGCTAATTTTTTGTATTTTTAGTAGAGATGGGGTTTCACCATGTGAGCCAGGATGGTCTCGATCTCCTGACCTCGTGATCCTCCCACCCTCGCCTCCCAAAGTGCTGGGATTACAGGCGTGAGCCACCATGCCCAGCCACAGAGAGCTATATTTTCATAACCCCGTGTTCTAGCCTCATGCATAAGCCAGGTGCCCACCATGATAGAAGTTTACATATCTTCCCAGATGGTCTCCCTCACAAGTTGCTCACAAAGTGAGCCCCTAATTCTTTCAGGATACATCTGCCCCTATAAACTAGCCCTAAAAGCAAGTTCTGCTAAATCTCACACTGACGATGTCAATTACTAGCTTATTTTCACATAGATAGGACAAGCACAAGACCATAAATCATCCTTCCACCTACCCTGAGATAAATGCAGCATGGCCCCATTTCCCCTACTCCCTCTTTGCACATGTTTACCTTATCTTATGTAAAATGTACATTTACTGAGCTGAAGATGAATGCAGCATAAACTCTTTACTCCTTTTCACATGTTTATCTTTTGTAAAATGTAGATTCACTGGGCTTAAGATGAATGCAGCACAAACTCTTTACTCCCTCTTTTCACATGTTTATCTTATGTAAAATGCAGATTTACTGAGCTCAAGATAAATGCAGAATAAACTCTTTACTCCTTCTTTTCACATGTTTATCTTATGTAAAATGTAGA
>NW_020259740.1:0-4756 GCF_003255815.1 Theropithecus gelada
ATAAGGCTAGCAAAGAGATCCACGAAATACAGATGTAACTCTGTGAGTGGCAGTCACACATCACAGAGCAGTTTCTCAGAAATCTTCTTTACAGATTTCATCTGAGGATATTTCCTATTTCACCATAGCCCTCTATGGGCTTCCAAATATCACTTTGCCTATTTCACAAGAACCGTCTTAGCGAAAGGCTTCTTGAGGGGAACGCTGTGACTCTATGAGATGATTTCACAGAACACAAGGAAGTTTCTCAGAAAGCTTCTTTCTCTCTGTTATCGGAGGATATTTCCTGTGGCCCTATAGTCTTCAAAGGGATCCGAAATATCTGCTCTCAGATTCCACAGAAATAAGGCTAGCAAAGAGATCCACGAAATACAGATGTAACTCTGTGAGATGAATTAACAGAACACAAAGCCGTTTCTCAGAAAGCTTCTTTCCAGATTTCATCTCAGGATATTTCCTTTTTCAACATAGCCCTCTATGGGCTTCCAAATATCACTTTGCCAATTCCACAACAACTGTCTCAGCGAAAGGCTCATTGAGGGGAAAGCTGTAACTCTGTGACATGATTTCACAGAACACAATGAAGTTTCTCAGAAAGCTTCTTTCTCTTTGTTATCGGAAGATATTTTCTTTGGCCCTATACTCTTCAAAGGGATCCGAAATATCTGTTCTCAGATTCCACAGAAATAAGTCTAGCAAAGAGATCCAAGAAATACAGATGTAACTTTGTTAGATGAATTAACAGAACACTAGGCAGTTTCTCAGAAAGCTTCTTTCCAGATTTCATCTGAGGATATTTCCCTTTTCACCATAGCCCTCTCTGGGCTTCCAAATATCACTTTGCCAATTCCAAAACAACTGTCTTATCGAAAGGCTTCTTAAGAAGATACCTGTAACAATGTGAGATGATTTCACAAAACACAAAGAAGTTTCTCAGAAAGCTTCTTTCTCTTTGTTATCGGAAGATATTTGCTTTGGCCCTATAGTCTTCAAAGGGATCTGAAATCTCTGTTCTCAGATTCCACAGAAATAAGGCTAGCAAAGAGATCCACGAAATACAGATGTAACTCTGTGAGTGGAAGTCACACATCACAGAGCAGATTCTCAGAAAGCTTCTTTCCAGATTTCATCTGAGGATATTTCCTTTTTAACCGTAGCCCTCTATGGGCTTCGAAATATCACTTTGAAAATTCCACAACAACTGTCTTAGAGAAAGGGTTCTTGAGGGGAAAGCTGTAACTCTGTGAGATGATTTCACAGAACACAATAAAGTTTCTCAGAAAGCTTCTTTCTGTTTGTTATCGGAGGATATTTCCTTTGGCCCTATAGTCTTCCAAGGGATCCGAAATATCTGTTCTCAGATTCCACAGAAATAAGGCTAGCTAAGAGATCCACGAAATACAGTTGTAACTCTGTGAGATGAATTAACAGAATCCTACGCAGTTTCTCAGAAAGCTTCTTCCCAGATTTCATCTGAGGATATTTCCTTTTTCACCATATCCCTCTAAGGGATTCGAAATATCACTTTGCCTATTCCACAAGAACTGTCTCAGCGAAATGCTTCTTGATGGGAAAGCGGTAACTCTGTGAGATGATTTCACAGAACACAGTGAAGTTTCTCAGAAAGCTTCTTTCTCTTTGTTATCGGAGGATATTTCCTTTGGCCCTATAGTCTTCAAAGGGATCCGAAATATCTGTTCTCAGATTCCTCAGAAATAAGCCTAGTAAAGAGATGCACGAAATTAAGATGTAACTCTGTTAGATGAATTAACAGAACCCTAAGCAGTTTCTCAGAAAGCTTCTTTCCAGATTTCATCTGAGGATATTTCCTTTTTCACCATATCCCTCTATGGGCTTCTAAATATCACTCTGCCAATTCCACAAGAACTGTCTTAGCGAAAAGCTTCTTAAGGGGAAAGCTGTAACACTGTGAGATGATTTCACAGAACACAAAGATGTTTCTCAGAAAGCTTCTTTCCCTTTGTTATCGGAAGGTATTTGCTTTGGCCCTATAGTCTTCCAAGGGATCCGAAATATCTGTTCTCAGATTCCACAGAAATAAGGCTAGCAAAGAGATCCACGAAATACAGATGTAACTCTGTGAGTGGAAATCACACATCACAGAGCAGTTTCTCAGAAAGCTTCTTTCCAGATTTCATCTGAGGATATTTCCTATTTCACCATAGCCCTCTATGGTCCTCCAAATATCACTTTGCCAATTCCACAAGAAGCGTCTTAGCGAAAGGCTTTATGAGGGGAAAGCTGTAACTCTGTGAGATGATTTCACAGAACACAAAGAAGTTTCTCAGAAAACTTCTTTCTCTTTGTTATCGGAGGATATTTGCTTTGGCACTATAGTCTTCAAAGTGATCCGAAATATCTGTTCTCAGATCCCAGAGACATAAGGCTAGCAAAGAGATCCACGAAATACACATGTAACTCTGTTAGATGAATTAATAGAACACTAAGCAGTTTCTCAGAAAGCTTCTTTCCAGATTTCATCTGAGGATATTTCCTTTTTCACCATAGCCCTCTATGGGCTTCCAAATATCACGTTGTCAATTCCACAAGAACTGTCTTATCGAAAGGCTTCTTGAAGGGAAAGCTGTAACTCTGTGAGATGATTTCATAGAACACAAAGAAGTTTCTCAGAAAGCTTCTTTCTCTTTGTTATCGGAGGATATTTGCTTTGGCCGTATAGTCTTCAAAGGGATCCAAAATATCTGTTCTCAGATTCCACAGAAATAAGGCTAGCAAAGAGATCCACGAAATACAGATGTATCTCTATGAGATGAATTAAGAGAACACTAAGCAGTTTCTCAGAAAGCTTCATTCCAGATTTCTTCTGAGGACTTTTCCTTTTTCACCATAGCCCTCTTGGGCTTCAAAATATCACTTTGCCAATTCCACAAGAACTGTCTTAGCGAAAGGCTTCCTGAGGGGCAAGCTGTAAGTCTGTGAAATAATTTTACAGAACACAAAGGAGTTTCTCAGAAAGCTTCCTTCTCTTTGTTATCGGAAGATATTTGCTTTGGCCCTATAGTCTTCAAAGGGATCCGAAATATCTGTTCTCAGATTCCACAGAAATAAGGCTAGCAAAGAGATCCACGAAATACAGATGTAACTCNGCAAGCTGTAAGTCTGTGAAATAATTTTACAGAACACAAAGGAGTTTCTCAGAAAGCTTCCTTCTCTTTGTTATCGGAAGATATTTGCTTTGGCCCTATAGTCTTCAAAGGGGTCCGAAATATCTGTTCTCAGATTCCACAGAAATAAGGCTAGCAAAGAGATCCACGAAATACAGATGTAACTCTGAGAGTGGAAGTCACCCATCACAAAGCAGTTTCTAAGAAAGCTTCTTTCCTGTTTTTCTTTGAGGATAGTTCTTTTTCACCATAGCCCTCTATGTGCTTCCAAATATCACTTTGCGAATTCCACGAGAACAGGCTTAGCGAGCGACTTCTTGTGGGAAAATTTGTAACTCTGTGAGATGAATTAACAGAACACTGAGCAGTTTCTCAGGAAGCTTCGCTCCAGATTTCATCGGAGGATATTTCCTTTCTCACCATAGCCCTCTATGGACTTCCAAATGTCACTTTGGAAATTCCACAAGAACTGTCTTAGCGAAAAGATTCTTTAGGAGAAAGCTGGAACTCTGTGAGATGATTTCACAGAACACAAAGAAGTTTCTCAGAAAGCTTCTTTCTCTTTGTTATCGGAAGATATTTCCTTTTGCGCTGGAGTCTTCCAACGGATCCGAAATATGTGTTCTCAGATTCCACAGAAATAAGGTTAGCAAAGAGATCCACGAAATACATATGTCACTCTGTGAGTGGAAGTCACACATCACAAAGCAGTTTCTCAGAAAGCTCCTTTCCAGTTTTTCTCTGAGGATATTTTCTTTTTCACCATAGCCCACTATGTGCTTTCAAATATCACTTTGCGAATTCCACCAAAACAGGCTTAGCGAGCGGCTTCTTGAGGGGAAAGCTGTAACTCTGTGAGGTGAATTAACAGAACACTAAGCAGTTTCTCAGAAGGCTTCTTTCCAGATTTCATCGGAGGATATTTCCTTTTTCAAAAGTGCCCTCTATGGGCTTCCAAATATCTCTTTGCATATTCCACAATAACTGCCTTAGCCAAAGGCTTCTTGAGGGGAAAGCTGTAAGTCTGTGAGATGATTTCACAGAACACAAAGAAGTTTCTTAGAAAGCTTCTTTCTCTTTGTTATCGGAGGATGTTTCCTCTGGCCCTATAGTCTTCAAAGGGATCCGAAATATCTGTTCTCAGATTCCACAGAAATAAGGCTAGCAAAGAGATCTACGAAATACAGATGTAACTCTGGGAGTGGAAGTCACATATCACAAAGCAGTGTCTCAGAAAATTTCTTTCCAATTTTTCTCTGAGGATATTTTCTTTTTCACCTTAGCCCTCTATGGGCTTCCAAATATCACTTTGTGAATTCCACAAGAACAGGCTTAGCGATCGGCTTCTTGACTGGAAAGCTGTAACTCTGTGAGATGAATTAACAGAATACTAAGCAGTTTCTCAGAAAGCTTCTTTCCAGATTACCTCCGAGGATATTTCCTTTTTCACCATAGCCCTCTATGGGCTTCCGAATATCACTTTGCACAAGAACTGTATTAAAGTAAGACTTCTTGAGGGGAAAGCTGTAATTCTGTGAGATGATTTCAGAGAACACAAAGAAATTTCTCAGAAAGCTTCTTTCTCTTTTATGGGAGCATATTACTTTTGG
>NW_020259741.1:0-4754 GCF_003255815.1 Theropithecus gelada
CACTCCACGTCCTTCCCAGAGTCTGGATTCTTGCAAAAGCCTAGGCCAGGATATAGGCATTACCTGTGTAAGGCCAAGGGGAGTCCCACTGTGGGCCAGGAGGACTCAACATTAATAAATCTGAAATTCAAGCCAGACAAGGGGATAGATCTTGGCTCGGTGTCAGGGGTTTCTGTGTCATGTTGGGCTTGCCTAAGGTGGGAGGCCCAGGACATCTGGGCCTTGTGGTGCCTTCTGACACAAGGAATTCAAGTTTGCCACCAAGAGCTAATAGGAAAGTTTGACTTGGTGATCCAGGCATAAGGCTGATGATGCCACACAAATGCCCAGGGGCCTGTGGTGCACCTGACACTGTCCTGGGTAATGAATGGGTAAAGAGGACCAATAATCAATAATCATTCTCTTCCTGAGAAAGGAAGCTCTCTTGGGCTGGTTAACCAGGCATCTGGCCACAAGCCTGGGCCAGTGTTGATGGGCTCCAGCAAGTGAGTCGTCCCAACTAATTCCCCCTCCTCCAGGTTATCACAATCAGCCCAGCTCCAGAAGTGAAAGAGCTGGCTGCAGATGAGGATGAGGCCAGATGAAAATGCTTTCGCTCCCCTCAAGAGCTGCAGAGCAGACCCTTGCAAAGGGGTTCACCGAGCTGCAGTGTCTTCAGCCTCCAATCTAGTAAGAGCCTGATGGATTGATCAAGGTGTCCTGGGAAAGATTGTGAGTTCAAAGAGACAATCCCCTCCAGAAACTCCAGGAGAATTTTGTGTGTCATTTAAAGAGTAAGAAGCTGCTGGGTGTCTTGGCTCACACCTGTAATTGCTATGCTTTGGGAGCTCGAGACAGGAGGAGCACGTGAAGCCAGGAATTAGAGACCAGTCTGGGCAACACAGTGAGATGGCCCCTCTACAAAAAAAGGCAAGAAGACCTCTCTCTTTACCCGTTTACTTGAAAGATGTGAATAGAAGACAGGAAGCTGGCTGTTGAGGGGGGAGTCTCTCTCTTCATCAGGCAGAGGTAGGGGAGCTTCCTGAGGCAGAGGCGTGGATGGTATTTCTGGCTCTGCAGTTCCTGAAGAAATACTGTGGCACCCAGGCTAACCTTTGGCAAAACTACGAGCTGAACTCAGGAGTCCCTGATGCCAGCCTCTCTGATGCGGTCCCCTGCTTCCCTCCCCCATGTGTCTTGCTCTCTAGCTCCCTCCCCACCAACTTCCAGGCCAGGGGCCCCAGCTGGCTGGCAGAGGATGTCTTGCTTCTCAGCAGCTGGGATTTGTAAGTATTTACAGTAACATGTAACAGATTAGGAGCTGACAGGCCCAGTGAGTGGGCAGGCCCCTTCCCAGAGGTCAGCAGCTTCATTCCCCTTTCCCGCTACCATCCTGATTTGAGGGTGCACAGGATGACAAAGAGGGAGTAGTTGAACAAGGTATGGGGTGGCAGCCTCCACAGAACTCAAAGGATGCATTTGTCCATCTGTCCCCGGCTCAGTTTCCACACTCAGAGTCACTCACATTGCTCCACCCTTGCCACAGCTCACCTGTATGTCCACATGATCAAGGCCACACTGACCCCAAACACACACTCTTTCAACTCTCAACACTTCACCATCACACTCACATGTGTACACACATGCTTTTGAAATTCCACAGCCACGTGGATGCACACAGGCTCACATCTTTGCACACACAAAGGCTCACACTCACAGACCCATTGGGGGCCCAGATCCTGGTCATTCCACAGGTCTTAATAAAGGTTCTGGGAGAGAAACTTGTTTCCTGTCGAAGGCAGAGTGGGAGTGTGTTTGTGGGCGGGGCGGGGTGGGGAGGGAGAGTGTCAGAGTGCGTGTATGTTAGAGTGTGTGTGTGTGTGTGTGTGTGTGTGTGTGTGTAAGAGGGTATGTGTGTAAGGAGCAGGAGTGACTATGTCCTGAGTTTAGGGAGTGGGGAAGAGAAGGGAGAGATGGAGACAGGTGTGGACCAAGAGCCACTTAGAGCTGAAATCCTGGAAGGAAGCGAAGCTGAGATAATGGCAAGGCAAAGAAATAGACGCCAACAAGGATCAAGCCAGAGGAGGGCATGGACTGGGGACAGAGCCCGCCCTCATGAGAAGTTGTCACATTGCTGCTCTGAAGGCCTGTGACACCAGCGCCACCTCCAGCTGGAGCTTCCCCTCTCTGGATCTTGTCACTGTGACTTTGCTTTGCTACTTGGGCAGCTAGGAGCGGTGACAGGCAGGGAAGACGGTGCCCACAGCAGCTGGCCATGCCACTCTAGCCCGGCTACCAACCCACCTATCATTGCCAATCTTATCACCTGCGGAGTCCCAGATGAAACCAGCAATTGGTCTGGCTGCCTTTGCCTCCTAGTGTCACAGTGAAGGCCAGGGGAGCAACCGGCCTTCCTCCACAAAAGATGGGCAGGTTTAACCAGACCTTGCCCAGGTTCCTGAAGACTACAGCTGAGTCTGGGGAGAACGGGCCAAGTCTCTGCTCCCAGGCACACAGGACCTATTTATTATAAGAAAGAAACAGGAACCAGCATGAGACAGGGGCTTGAGGAGGAGGTTGGAGAAGACATGTTTTTGGCATAAACTTTGGGTCCCTGTCTATGCTCACTGCGCCGGGCTGAGCCTGCCCCTGGCCGCTTCCACCGGCAGCACCTGGTGCTGCGCCTGGGACAGCGCCTGAATGGTGGCCGATCCTGCCTGGATGTCCCGGGCCGGTTCCTAACCCACGTCCGCCGTTCCCCGCCTTGGTGGGGAGAGGCTTGCGCTGCTCCTCGCCATGCTTGGCAGCGGCTGCTGCGGATCTCTGGGTCCAGGGTAGCACACGCCCCGCCAACCCTGGCCACTGCTTAGGAGGGGACTCCCGGGGCTGCAGTTCTAGGCCCCGCAGGCTGTGGCTAGGGAGACGGCTGAGGGCCTGGAGCCAAGAGAAGCAGCAGGTCCCAGGGCCGACTCCGAAGTCGTTATCTCTAGCTTTGTTCCCGGGTCCGGGAACCAGCGGCCGCAGTGGGCGACCGTCGTGGGCGAGAACGGGGGCGCGGGGCGGTCGGGGATTCTTCTGGGCACCTCACGTGCGCGCAGGGCCCAGCTTCACCACCGCAGCTGCAGCCGGGCCGCCTGGGGCCTGCGAGTTTCCCGGGCTGCGGCGCGGTACCGCCGCGAGGAATGAGGGCGCGGCCCCGGTGGGGAAGGGGCAGGTCTGCGGCTCCGGCCACTGGGGGCAGAGAAAAGACCCCGGCGCCATCTGGGCGCCCAGCTCCGTTCCCGCCGCGGCTAGGAGACTCCCGGGAACGCCAGCGGCTCGGGGCCCACAGAGTCCTGGAACTCAAGGGCGGCCTTGCGGCGCAGAATCGGGGGCAGCCTGAGACAGCACTCGGCGAGGCGGCCACGCCCCACCCACCACGCGGCCGCAGGACTCGGATTTCGCCGCTGGTTTTAAAATTGTACCCGCGTAGCCCGGAAGGCTGGGAGGGGGAGTACTCTGCGCCCCTCCGGTTGCGGTCTCCGCCTTAAACCGACTTCCAGAGCTGCCTCTGCTCCCCGGAGGGGCGGGCACCGGCTTCCCACGAGGTCGCCGGTCCTCAGCCTCTGGCCCGCCTGCCTCGCTCCGGATGCTCGGGGCACCCCGCTTCGCTGCGCTCCCCACTGGCGGCTGAGGCGCGCTGCAGGCGGGAGCTGCGGCTCCGAGATTCCGGGCGTCCCCGCCGTGCCAGCGATGGAGAAGCGCCGAGAGCTTCCAGGTCGCGGCTTCCGGAAATTCGGTTATTGAGCGGAGTTGGGGGTCAGGTTGCAAAAGGAGAGCCCCCCTCCCCCAGGTTGTAATCACCACCCGGCCCGCCGCTTCCGCAGCCGCGAGTCTAGGGCGGAGCTGTTCGGTTGACCAAGCACAGAGCGGGCGGGGCGCGGGCGAGCAGCTGCACAGCCTGGGAATCCACCTCCAACCGAGGCCCAGGGGCCGGCCCCACCTTTCCCTGGGTCAACCCTCAGCCTCATTCCCTCGACCCTCAGCACCCCTTCAGGCCCAGTTCGCTTCAGAGGCGCAAGACCTGTAAGAAGGAAGAAGCGAGCTCAGCCTCAATCCCCGTCCCCACCCCACTTTTGGGGCCGCTGAGCTGGAGAACTGAAGGGGGCGGGCCCCGAATTACAGCCGCTCCCTTCCCAGCCTCGCCCCGCTTTCCTTCTGTCCATGATGATTTTCTTATTGTCAGGCGACAGCCAGGCTCCCCGCGCTCCTGGGACGGGGCGGTTGGGAGGGGGCTCTGGAGCCCACGCCTATGGTGGGGCCCGGCAGGGATGACCCCAGCCCCCTCGCTGGTGCAGCGGGAACAGCTGGTTCCTGCCGGGGCGGGGAAGCGTGGACAGCGTGGGCTCGGGCGCCTGAGAGGCACTCGGGGCCTCTAAGGCTTGGCCACTGGCACGGGTCGTGTGGTTGTAGCTTCCGCCCCCGCCACACCCTCCTCCTTGGACACGGATTCACTGGCAGGTGTCCGGGACCTGGCGCCCTTGCAGGGGAGGTCCTCAGGAGCCTGAGGCGGGGAGTTGAGACGCTTGGGGGCCAGGATGGGAATAACTAGCGGAAAATGTAACTGAACTCTCAATGCGAGTCTGTTGTAGAAGCTCCTGGCACAAGCAGTGGAAAGTCCCCGCAGGAGGCTTCCCGCGATGTCCTAGGCGGTTGCGGCGCCTTTTCGTGGGGAGCGCAGCCCGGAGCTGCGGGCAGGGCAGCGCTGGGGGTGGCCCGTCAGAGGCTGGGTCTGG
>NW_020259742.1:0-4753 GCF_003255815.1 Theropithecus gelada
GAAAAAAGAAGAAAAAGAAATGAACAAAGCCTGCAAGAAGTATGGGAGACAGTGCCCCACTAGCTCCAAGGAACAGGAGGGAGATGGACCCCACTTCTTTGGAGATCTAACCCTCAATATTAAGTGGCCCTAAGGGAGAGAGGTGCATAGTCTGCCAAAGCCCTCTTGAGTCAAAGAAAAGTTGAGCATGGTGCCAACCACAGAAGGCAGCACCACCAAAGCCTGGAAATGAACACAGAGTTCATCGCCCACCCCCAGTTTTCCTCTTCAGTGTACTGCTGTTGACATGACAAAAGGACTTCCAGGTGGGGCCTGAGAGTGTGGACAGACAGAGGCCACTTCCTGGGCTTCTCCATTGGCTCCACCCCCACCAAAGTGAGCATGAGCTGAGGGAGGGTGCTTTTCATGCTTCTCCATTGTTTCTGCCCATGCTAAAGGTAAACACATGCAAAGAGCTTATTGCTTTCTCTGACTTCTCAGTATCATCTACTGGCCTGAAGCGTGAATTACACCTCCAAATAAAAGTAAATCTCTACAACAATAAACTTGAGGAAGCCACTGCATATCTGCAACCAAGGAGTCTTTACAGAATCTTGGTCCTCTGAAAGCACCCAGAAACAAGGCAAATCAATGATACACAATAAACAACACAGTCATACCTTCAAGGGGGGGCGGAAACAATAAAAAATCAACACTCCCCTTCAAAACAACAGCAAATTAAAAAGAAATAAAAAGAAATGTCAGCTCCCTCAAATGAGAAGGAACCAGTATAAGAACTCTGGCAATACAAAAATCCACAGTGTTTTATCACTTCCAAAGGATTGTACTAGCTTCTTAGTAATGATCCTTACCAGAATGAAATGTCTGAAATGACAGATATAGAATTCAAAATGTGGATGGCAAAGAAACTCAACAAGATACAAGAGATAAGTTCAAATCCAACACAAAGAAGCCAGCAAAATGATCAAAGCCTTGAAATATCACATAGTTATATTAAGAACGAACCAAACAACTTCTGGAATTGGAACATTTACTAAAGGAATTTCAAACTACAGTTGGAAGTATTAACAACAGACTTGACAAAGCAGAAGAAAAAATTTCAGACTAGTCCTTCAAATCAACCAAGTCAGACAAAAATGAGGAAAAAATTTAAAAAAATCAAAGATTTTGAGAAATATAGGATCATGTAAAGCAATGAAACCTATGACTTGTTGACATTCTTGAGAGAGAGAAGAAAAGTAAGCAATCTGGAAAACATATTTGAGAATACAATTCAGGAAAATGTCTCTAATCTGGCTAGAGAGGTCAATATGGAGATACAAGAAGTCCAGAGAAGTCCAGAGAGTTGCTATACAAGATGAACATCACCAAGGTATATAGTCAGCAGACTATCCAAGGTCAATGCAAAAAAAAAAAAATTCTTAAAGACAAATAAAGAAAATGGCCATATTATTCTTAAAGGGGAACCCATCAGACTAACACAGACTTTCAGCAGAAATCTTACAAGCCAGAAAGGATTGAGGGCCCATTTTTAACATTTTTGAAGAAAAGAAATCCCAGTCAAGAATTTCATATTCCACCAACTAAGCTTCATAAACAAAGTACAAATAAAGTCTTTCCCAGAGAAGAAATCACTAAGGGAATTTGTTACCACTAGACTGGCCCTATAAGAGATGCTTAAGGGAGTGCTAAACATGGAAATGAAAAATGTTTGCTACCACAAAAGCACACAGAAGCACATAGCTTATTGACCCATAAAGCAAATACATAATCAAGACTACAAATCAATTAGCTAACAGTACTACAAAAGAAAGAAAACTCCTATATCAATATTAACCTTGACTATAAATGGCCTAATACCCCACATAAAAGACACACACTGGCAAACTGGATTTAAGAAAACAAGATTCATTCTTTTGCTGTTTTTAAGAGACCTATCTCACAGGTACCTATTTCACCCATACGCTCAAAGTAAAGGGATGGAGAAAGGTCTATCATCCAAATGGAAAACAAAAAGTAGCAAATGTCACTATTCTTGTATCATATAAAATATATTTTAAATAAAAAACAATGAAAAATGACAAAAAAGGGCATTACATAATAATAAAGGGTTCCATTCAACAAGAAGATTTCACTGTCTTAAATAGATGTTTACTCAACATTGGAGCACCCAGATTCACAAAACAATTATTTCTGAACTTATAAAAATGACTTACACAGCCACACAATAATAGTGGTGGGCTTTAACACCCCACTTACAGCATTTGACAGCTCATTGAGACAGAAAACTAACAAATTCTGGAGGTAAATTCAACACTTGACCAACTAGACCTAATAGACTTTTAACAGAATACTGCACCCAAAAACCACAGAATATACGTTCTTTTCATCTGTGTATGGAACATACTCTAAGATTGATCACATGCTAAACCATAAAGCAAGTCCCCATAAACTCAAAAAAATCACAATGATACCAACCATAATCTCCAACCACAATGGAACACAAATAGAAATCAATACCATAAGAACTCTCAAAACTACATAAATACATGGAAAATAAACCACTTATTCCTGAATAATTTTTCAGTAAGCAATGAAATTAAGGAAGAAATGAAACATTATTTGAAACAAATAAAAATGGAGACACAACATACCAAAACCTCTGAGACATGACAAAAACAGTGTTAAAGGGAATATTTATAGTGTTAAATGCCTACATCAAGAAGATAGAAGGATTTCAAATGAACAACCTAACCTTGCATCTAACGGAATTTTAAAAAACCAAACAAACAAAAAAATAAAACCAACAAAACTAAATCCAAAGCTAGAGGAACAGAAACAACTAAAATTAGAGCAGAACTAAATGAAATTCAGACCAAAATGATCAACAAAGTGAAAAGTTGTCCTTTGAAAGGATAAACAAGATTGATAGACCGCTAGCTAGATTAACGGAAAAAAAAGAATATTCAAATGACCACAACCAGAAACGACAAAGGTGACGTTACAACCTCTCCAATAGAAATACAAAAGATATACAGAGACTACTATGAACATGTCTATGTGCACAGACTAGAAAATCTAGAGAAAATGGATAAATTCCTGGAAACACACAACCTCCCATGGCTGAACCAGGAAGAAATAGAAATCCAGAATACACCAATAATGAGTAATGAAATTGAATCTGTAATAAAATACCTACCAATCAAAAAAGGCCCCAGACCAAATGGGTTCACAGCTAAATTCCACCGGATCTATGAAGATCTGGTACCAATTTATATTCTAAAACTTAAAGAAGGGGGATTCCTCCCTAATTCATTCTACAAAACTAGTATCATCCTAACATCAAAATAATGCAAAAAGATAGCAAAAAAAAAAAAAAAAAAACCCAGAAAACAACAGGCAAATATCCCTAACGATCACTGGCAGAAAAATCCTCAGCAATATACTAGCAAACTGAATCAAGCAGCACATCAAAAAAATGACTCAAGTGGGCTTTATTCCTGGGGTTCAAGGATGATTCAACATACATACATATTATAAATATAATCCACCACATAAACAGGACTAATTATAAAACCATATGATCATCTCAATAGACACAGAACAGCATTTGATAAAATCCAACATCCCTTCATGATAAAAACCCTTAACAAACTAGGCATAGATGGAATGTATCTCAAAAGAGCCATATGTAACAAACCCACAGTTAACGTAATACTGAATGGGGAAAAGTTGAAAGCAAGCTCCAGTTCTTGTCCCCTAAGAAGTGACATGAGACCAAGTTGTCCATTCTCACCGCTCCTATTCAATAATAGTAGTGGAAGCCCTAGTCAGAGCTATCACGCAAGAGAAAGAAATAAAAGGCATTCAGATTGGAAAAGAAGTCAAATTATTATTCACTGACAACATGATCATATACCTAGAAAATCCTAAAGACTCCTCTGGAACATTCCCAGATCTGATTAGAAACTTCAGTAAAGTCTCAAGATACAAAATAAATTTGCAAAATCAGTAGCATTTCTATCTGCCACTAACATTCAAGCTGAGAGCCAAATTAAGAACATAATCCCATTTACAACAGCCAGAATAAAACATTAAGTACAAAGGAACACATCTAATCAAGGAAGTGAAAGATCTCCACAAAGAGAACTACAAAACGTTGATGAGAGAAATTGTGGATGACACAAATAAATGGGAAAACATCCTATGCTCATAGATTGTAAAGACTCAATATCACTCAAATGACCATATTGCCCAGTGTATCTACAGAATCAATGCAGTTCCTGTCAAATTATCAATCTCATTTTCCACAGAATGAGAAAAAATTTCCTAACGTACATATAAAACCAAAAAATAGCCTGAATCGCCAAAGTATTCCTAAGCAAAAAGAACAAATCTGAAGACATTACCTTGACTGGCTTTCAATTTTACTCCTAGTCTACAGCAACTAAAATACCATGCTACTGGTATGAAAATAGACACATAGATCAATGGAACAGAATAGAGACCCCAGGCCAGGCACGGTGGCTCACGCCTGTAATCCCAGCACTTTGGGAGGCCAAGGCATGTGGACCATGAGGTCAGGAGTTCAAGACCAGTCTGGCCAAGATGGTGAAACCCTGTCTCTTCTAAGAATATATAAATTAGCTGGCTGTGATGGTGGGCACCTGTAATCCCAGCTACTCAGGAGACTGAGGCAGAGAATTGCTTGAACCCAGGAGACGGAGGTTGCAGTGAGACAAGACTGCACCAC
>NW_020259743.1:0-4752 GCF_003255815.1 Theropithecus gelada
CAAACACCACCTGTTCCCCAAAAACCTATTGAAATAAAAAATAAATTAAAGAAAAAAAGATATCAGAGCCTCTGCAATAGCCAGTTTTTAAACATTTTTGAGATCTTCCTATGATCAGGTAATTGATGAATTTATAAATGTCGCATGACTGAAAATAATATAACATTTCTGATAAAGTCAAAATGTTTCTTTTATATAATTATTAGTCTAAATGTTTTATTTGTATTAATTTAAATCCTCTTCAGTGCTGTCCAACAAAGTCACATGTTATTTTAAATTTTCTAGTAGCTACTTTAAGATATGTAAAAATAAATTGGTAAGATTAATTTTAACCATATCTAATTTTAACCATAACTAAAGTATGATATTTTCAACATGTAATCAATATTTAAAATATTAATGAGATATTTTACTTTATTTTTTCATACCAAGTGTTTGAAATCAATGTATGTTTTCCAACTTAGAGCACATTTCAATTTGGACTAGCCATATCTAAATGGTCAATAACCTAGTGACTATGTGGCTAGTGACTACTATATTGGACAGTGCACCTCTAAATCCTTGGTTTTTTTTTTTTCTACTTGTGCTTTCTTTATATATTTTGAAGCTGTATACAAAGGTTCATGGATGGACAAGAACAAAACAAAAAAATTCTTCTTTGACCATTAACTCTTTAGGCTTTGAATTCATTTTTATCTCATATTAATATTGACACAGCTGTTTCTTGGTGCTAGCATTTCCCGAGTTAATATATATTTTTCTTTTCTTTTCTTTTCTTTTTTTGAGATACATACAACTGCATTTTGTTTTATTACCCAGAGAGTTGCTATCTTTTAATGGAAATATTAACCAAATTATATTGATTCTAAATAGTGGTGTATTTGGACTTATTTTTTTCATACACTTGTACTTTTTATTTACTCTGCTTTCTTATTATTTCTTTTCTTTTTTTCCATTCCTTACTTTTGTTGGATTAATCAAGGGTTTAGGTGTTCTGATTTTTTTTTTTTCTGTTTTGGCAGTTTAACAATGACATATCCTATTTCTGTTCTTCTAGTAGTTACCGTCACATGCGTCCGTGTGAAGAGAGTCCACCAAACAGGCTTTGTGTGAGCAACAAGGCTGTTTATTTCACCTGGATGCAGGCGGGCTGAGTCCCAAAAAGGAGTCAGCAAAGGGTGGTGGGATTATCATTAGTTCTTATAGGCTTGGGATAGGTGTACAAAGTACATTCTCAAGGGCGGGGAGAATATTACAGAGTACCTTCTTAAGAGTGGGGGAGAATATTACAAATACCTTCTTAAGGGCTGGGGAGAATATTCCATATCAGTTAGGGTGGGGCGGGAACAAATCACAATGGTGGAATGTCATCAGTTAAGGCTATTTTCACTTCTTTTGTGGATCTTCAGTTGCTTCAGGCCATCTGGATGTATACGTGCAAGTCACAGAGGATATGATGGCTTAGCTTGGGCTCAGAGGCCTGACAGTTACCTTTTTTTCAGCAAACAAAGCAAGTAGTTTTATGTCCAATGATATGTGACTGTCAGTTGATATGATATGTGACTGTCAGTTGATAACTACTTATTTTGTCCTCTGTTATTATTATATTTAATTTTAACTAATTTTAAGTTACATATATATTTTCTCCCTCTGAAAAAAAAAAACTAAAGCATTACAGATTTAGTCAAATTCCTCTTTGACTGCACCCCCAATACAAGTCCCTTCTCAAGAAGTAATGGCTATATTTAAGTTTAAAATATATTTTATGACTATATATGTACATGTACACATGTATGTATGAGTGTATGTGTGAATGAATGTATATACACCCATATACATAATGTGTGTGTATATCCATCCGCCAAACAAAACATTTTCTGTAACTTCATTTCTCGGAATTTATCATGAAGAAATAGTTGAGTAAGTAGGCAAATATAGATATAAAAGTACATTTCATAACCACATTGTAAAATATTTTTATACCCTAAATATTCACTAACAGGGGAATGGTTAAATAAATTGTGGTGTATTCAAATATTACACCAAAAATGATATAATATATTCTTAAATCCATTGACATAAAAAGATGACTAGAGTATATTCTCAAATTTTAAAAATTCAAGTTACAAACACACACATATGCACACCATCAAAAGGATATTCACCAAAATATAGTAATACAGTGATTACTTCTGACAGCTAAGATTCCAAGTGAGTTTTTAACTTTCTTACTCTTTTTATTTTTTATTTTTTTGAGACTGAGTCTCTCTCTGTCACCCAAGCTGGAGTGCAGTGGCACAATCTCGGCTCACTGCAACCTCCACCTCCTGGGTTCAAGCAATTCTCCTGCCTCAGCCTCCTGAGTAGCTGGGATTACAGGCACCCACCACCACACTCAGCTAATTTTTGTATTTTTGGTAGAGAGGGGGTTTCACCATTTTGGCCAGGCTGGTCTCGAACTCCTGACCTGAAGTGATCCACCCACCTCGGCCTCCCAAAATGCTGGGATTACAGGTGTGAGCCACCGGCACCCGGCCTACTCTCTTCTTTAATATTTATACTGATCAAATTGTCTAAAATGAGCATATATACATGTTATAGAAAATATTTGTAAAAACCTCATTCCCTTCCTTCCAAAAAAATCTTAAATAAAATCTTGAAAGAAAGAAGGAAAGGAAGGAAGGAAGGAAGGAAGGAAGGAAGGAAAGAAGGAAGGAAGGAAGGAAGGAAAGAAGGAAGGAAGGAAGGAAGGAAGGAAGGAAGGAAGGAAGGAAGGAAGGGAAGAAAGAATAACTCACCAAGGCCACACAGCTGTTAAGTGCCACAGCGTGAGTGCACGCACACCCAGGAAGGCTAGTTTCAGAGATCATGCCCTTAATAGCTGCACTACTATTCAGAAGCAGTGATCCAGTGAACATTTCGCTTCTAATGTAGGGCTTTGCCATTTTTATTCCAAATTCAGGGGCACATTATGAAGCCAAACCCTGGAGGACAGAGACTCTGAGCTCAGCAGCAAACAATGCCCTCAGGCAAAAGAAATAAGGCATAGCTCTCCCTGGATGAACACACTCAAGCAGACTTCCTCTAAGAACATCTTTTCTGCCCATCTCCTCCTTGTCAGTTCTTCCATCAGGAAAATGGGCACATATTAATACAATGTGCACCCATGGCAATAGATGCAAGAATTAATTAGTGCCTGAAACGTGTGTCAAGATTCTCTGCTAGAGGTGCTATAATAAGGGCAAAGTATTCTCATATAAATTCCAGTTTTGCATCCTGTGGCCTGTTCCTCTCTGGGCAGGAGGTGGTGCCCTGTCTTGTTGAGATCTGATCTCTAAATGCAACCATGTGTTTTCTTTCATCCAAATGACTGTGCTCATCTCAGGAGCAGCCTTTAATTTTCTTCTTGGAACCGACGACCATCCTTACTTACAGCAACAAAAGGTCCCCAGGACGGTGAGGTAAGATTTGAATTAAGATACCTTGGCATATTCCACTCCACAGCAATTAACAGGCAACAGGTTTTTAGCAGCACCCACTCTCTTCAGAGCAGCTACCTTTTGTCTTAAGAATCCCTGTCTATTGTGTTATCAAGTTGTCCTGATTAAGCAGCCTCCAGTGGCTGGCTCTCCGCAAGGTGGTAAACCAAGTAAATGTCACAGATGGGACCCCTTCCTCCAAGGGCCCACCCTCATGGGGTAGCCATGGGGTTGCCATGGGGTTATCGGCCTGGCTCCACATTGGTGACTTCAAGTACAGCCACGGCCACATGATTTGGAGGGGATGGCTATCCAGTTGGCCCATGATCCAGTTTCTTCCTTACTCTCACCTGCCACTTGGCCACTGTTGTTCATTAGCATCTCTCCCAGGAGTAGAGGAGAAAAAGGAAAGGAGAGCCAACATTTGCTTGTCCATCTGGCTCCCCATCAGCAACTCTGGTAAGTGTGTAATCTGATGGAACCATGGTCCAAGGTAGAATTTGGACTCTTTCCCTCACCCTGCCCCTTGTCAGGCATGTGAACTCCTGTTATGGCTTCAAGTCCCAGCCTTCTCTCAGGCCCCCAGGCAGTCAGAAGTTAGTCACTCCCTCCCTGGCTCCTGGAGACCCTCTCCAGGACTTGAGAACACTCATCACATTGTGTAGTAATTATCAGGGCCCTCGTCTGTCTGCCATTGGATGGGAACTCCCTGAGGTTGGAGCTGTATTCTTTCATCAGCTTAAGTCCTAGAGATTCTGGGCCCAGTGCTTGGCACATGACCGGAGGGTAAGAAATGTATGTTGAATGCACAAATAAACTCAAATGGCCCTTCTTTACCATTTCCTCAGAAAATCAAGAGTTAATACTCCAAGGTATTTTTTTTTTCTTGTTTGTCTGTTGCTTTTAAGAAAACGACATCTTAGGATTTCTGGAGACAGGCAGGGTGTTTTAATGAAATGATTCATCTCATTTATTAAGTGAACATTTTTTGACTTTCTGTGATGTAGTGGGCACTATCTTTGGTGCTGAGGAAGCAAAAAAGACAAAAACCTGCTCTCAAGGTACAAACATACTAGTGGTGATATTTTTTCTCAGGTACTGGCATTCCTCCGTAGTTTCCTACCTTATATTTTCCTCTCTAGCCCTTTTCCCTGAAGACAACAAACCATCTAACCAGTTTCCACCAAATAAACAAAATAACAAGGGTACGACTATAAAATAAATACATATGTAAAATAGTAGACTCCCCTTTTTGACCTTTCAGTGCCCCCCC
>NW_020259744.1:0-4751 GCF_003255815.1 Theropithecus gelada
GGGGTTTCACCGTGTTAGCCAGGATGGTCTCGATCTCCTGACCTCGTGATCCGCCCGTCTCGGCCTCCCAAAGTGCTGGGATTACAGGCTTGAGCCACCGCGCCCGGCCTCAAGGAGCTAATCTTTCGGCCAGGCACGGTGGCTCACACCTGTAATTCTAGCACTTTGGGGGGCCGAGGCGGGTGGATCACCTGAGGTCAGGAGTTCAAGACCAGCCTGGCCAACGTGGTGAAACCCTGTCTCCACAAAAATACAAAAATTATCCGGCCATGATGTGGGGATGCCTGTAGTCCCAGTTACTGGGGGAGGCTGAAGCGGGAGAATTGCTTGAGCCTGGGAGGTGGAGGTTGCAGTGAGCCGAGATCATGCCATTGATTGCACTCCAGCCTGGGCCACAGAGCAAGACTCTGTCCACCCCCCCAAAAAAAAGTGCGCTAATCTTCCCACACACCCGAGGAACCGATAAACGGAGACTTTGACCCTCCCTTTGCCCTCTTATCTCAAGACACGGGAGAAGGGTATATCAAGGTGTACCTCTGAAGATGAGGGATGGGCTCCTGGTATTTGGAACCTGGGAAGGGCCAGGTAGAGGGAGGAGGTGGTGAGGAGGTCAGGCAGCATTGGGGCTGGGAGAGGTGCCGCAGTCAGGGAAGTTGTGCGTAATGGTGCCTCAGTTCCTTCCTTTTTTTTTTTTTTTTCGAGATGGAGTCTTGCTCTGCCACCCAGGCTGGAGTGCGGTGGCCAGATCTCAGCTTACTGCAAGCTCCGCCTCCCAGGTTTACGCCATTCTCCTGCCTCAGCCTCCCGAGTAGCTGGGACTACAGGCGCCCGCCACCTCGCCCGGCTAGTTTTTTGTATTTTTTAGTAGAGACGGGGTTTCACCATGTTAGCCAGGATGGTCTTGATCTCCTAACCTCGTGATCCGCCTGTCTTGGCCTCCCAAAGTGCTGGGATTACAGGCTTGAGCCACCGTGCCCGGCCTCAATTTCTTCTCTTTAAAATGAATTTCCAGCTCCAAGAACAATCCAGGCTCTAGTATTCATTTTTAATATCTTCCTTTTTGTCTTTTTTTTTTTTTTTTTTTTTTTTTGTAGAGACAGGGTTTCACTACATTGCCCGGGCTGGTCTTGAACTCCTGGGCTCAAGTGATCCTCCTGTCTTGGCCTCCCAAAGTTCTGGGATTACAGGCGTGAGTCACCGTACCTGCCTTAATTTCAATTTTTGAGACAGGGTCTTATTCTGTCACCCAGGCTGGAGTGCAGTGGTGCAATCATGGCTCACTGCAACCTTGACCTCTTGGGCTCAAGTGATCCTCCCTTCTTGGCCTCCTGAATAGCTGGGACTACAGGCACATGCTACCATGCCCGGCTAATTTTATTTTGTTATTTTATTTTATTTTATTTTATATTTTGAGATGGAGTCTCACTCTGTCGGCCAGGCTGGAGTGCAGTGGTGCGATCTCAGCTCACTGTAACCTCCACCTCCCGGGTTCAAGCGATTCTTCTGCCTCAGCCTCCTGAGTAGTTGGGATTACAGGTGCCTGCCACCACGCCCGGGTCATTTTTGTGCTTTTAGTAGAGATAGGGTTTCACCATGTTGGCCAGGCTGGTCTCGAACTCCCGACCTCAGATGATCTGTCTGCCTTGGCCTCTCAAAGTGCTGGGATGACAGGCATGAGCCACGGCGCCCAGCCAATTTTAATTTTACTTGCGTAGAGTGTGTGTGTGTGTGGGGTCTTGCTATGTTGCCCAGGCTGGTCTCAAACTCCTGGCCTCAAGCAATCCTCCTGCCTCGGCCTCCCAAAGTATTGGGATTACAGGCATGAGCCACTCTTCCCAGACCAGGCTCTTTTATCCCTTTCCCATCATTCCAAAAACATCGACTGAGCACCTAGTGTGTGTTAGGGCCTCATTCTAGGTCTCTTTCTGTAAGGGACCACATAGGAAATCTTTTAAGATTTCTTGTAATGCTGCCCTGTGGGGTAACAGTAGCCAGCTCAGTATGGAAATCAATGGATGTGACTGGCTTCCAACAAAACCCTATAAATGGACACTGAAATTTTAGTTTCATATAATTTTTCCTTTTTTTTTTTTTGAGACAGTCTCCCTCTGTCACCCTGGCTGGAGTGCGGTAGCGCGATATCGGCTCACTGCAAGCTCCGCCTCCCGGGTTCACACCATTCTCCTGCCTCAGCCTCCCGAGTAGCTGGGACTACAGGCGCCGCCACCTCGCCCGGCTAGTGTTTTGTATTTTTTAGTAGAGACGGGGTTTCACCGTGTTAGCCAGGATGGTCTCGATCTCCTGATCTCGTGATCTGCCCTCCTCGGCCTCCCAAAGTGCTGGGATTATAGGTGTGAGCCACCGCACCAGGCCGAGTTCCGTATAATTTTTACGTGTACTGAAAGTTTACTTTCTTTTGATTTTTAAAAACTGTTTAAAAATGTAAAAGCCATTCTGAGGTTATAGACCACAGGAAAACCTAGTGGTCAGCCAGAGCTGTTGGAGGGTTGTGGTTTGCCCATCTTTGTTCTAGGTGACACAGACAGGCTCTGACCTCATGGAGCTGATGGCCAATTTGGGAAACTGAGTCTACAGAGAGACACTCAGAAGAATATATAATTTATTTATTTCTTTTTTTTTTTTTCGGAGATGGAGTTTCACCCTTGTCACCCAGGCTGGAGTGCAGGGGTGCAATCTCTGCTCACTGCAACCTCCACCTCCTGGGTTCAAGAGATTCTCCTGCCTCAGCCTCCCGAGTAGCTGGGATTACAGGCGTCCACTAATTTTTGTGTATTTTTAATAGAGATGGGGTTTTGCCATGTTAGCCAGGCTGGTCTCAAACTGCTGACCTCAAGCGATCTGCCTGCCTTGGCCTTCCAAAGTGCTGGGATTACAGACATGAGCCACCACACCCTGCATTTTTTTTTTTTTTTTCAGACGGAGTTTCACTCTTGTTGCCCAGGCTGGAGTGCAATGGTGTCATCTCAGCTCACTGCAACCTCCACCTCCCAGGTTCAAGCGATTCTCCTGCCTCAGCCTCCCAAGTAGCTGGGATTATAGGCATGAGCCACCACGCCCAGCTAATTTTGTATTTTTAGTAGAGACAGGATTTCTCCATGTTGGTCGGGCTGGTCTTGAATTCCCGATCTCAGGTGATCTGCCCGCCTCGGCCTCCCAAATTGCTGGGATTACAAGTATAAACCACTGCGCCTGGCCTTTTTTTTTTTTTTTTGAGACGGAGTCTCACTTTATTGCCTAGGCTGGAACGCAGTGGTGCGATCCCAGCTCACCGCAACCTCTGCCTCCCGGGTTCAAGCAGTTCTCCTGCTTCAGCAAAAGTAGCTGGGACTACAGGTGCCCACCACCACGCCTGGGTCATTTTTGTATTTTTAGTAGAGACAGGGTTTCACCATATTGGCCACGCTGGTTTTTTGTTTTGTTTTTTTTTTTTTTTTTTTTTTTGAGACGGAGTCTCGCTCTGTCGCCCGGGCTGGAGTGCAGTGGCGCGATCTCGGCTCACTGCAAGCTCCGCCTCCCGGGTTCCCGCCATTCTCCTGCCTCAGCCTCCCGAGTAGCTGGGACTACAGGCACCCGCCACCTCGCCCGGCTAATTTTTTTGTATTGTTTTAGTAGAGACGGGGTTTCACCGTGTTAGCCAGGATGGTCTCGATCTCCTGACCTCGTGATCCACCCGTCTCGGCCTCCCAAAGTGCTGGGATTACAGGCTTGAGCCACCGCGCCCGGCCTTGTTTTGTTTTATTTTTATACAGGGTCTTACTCTCATTTCCCAGGCTGGAGTGCAGTAGCTCCATCTCTGCTCACTGCAACATCTGCCTCCTGGGCTCAAGTGATCCTCTCATCTCAGCCTCCCGAGTAGCTGGGATTACAGGCATATGTCACCACGCCCAGCTAATTTTTTGTATTTTTAGTAGAGATGGGGTTTCGCCATGTTATCCAGGCTGGTCTCGAACTCCTGAGCTCAAGCAATCCACCTGCCTTGGCCTCCCACAGTACTGGGATTACACCCATGAGCCACCACGCCTGGCCAGAATACACAATTTCAAGTTGTGGCTCAAGAAAAGGTACCTGGCTTGGTCTGAGGAGTCCGAAGTCTCCCTGAGGAGCTGACGTTTGAACTGAAACGGGGAGGATGCGCAGGGGTTGGCCAAGGAGGCCAGAGAAGGAAAAGGGTTTTCAGTAGTCAGCAAGGTGGTGGGAACACATGTTTTTACAAATTCTGTTGGCCACTTCCATTTCACCTGCAAAGTAAGGATAAAGATATGGCTGGGCGAGGCGGCTCACGTCTATAATCCTGACGCTTTGGGAGGGCAGATCACTCGAGGCCAGGAGTTTGAGACCAGCCTGGCCAACATAGCGAAACCCGATCTCTAGTGAAAACACAAAATTAGCCGGGCATGGTGGCAGGCGCCTGTAATCCCAGCTACTCGGGAGGCTGAGGCAGGAGAATCACTAGCGCCTGGGAGGCAGAGGGTGCAATGAACCTAGATCACGCCCCTGCACTCCAGCCTGGGTGACAGAGCAAGACTCCATCTCAAAAATAGAGGAAAAAAAAAAAAAAAGGCCAGGTGTGGTGGCTCAAGCCTGTAATCCCAGCACTTGGGGAGGCCAAGACGGGCGGATCACGAGGTCAGGAGATCGAGACAATCTTGGCTAACACGGTAAAACCCCGTCTCTACTAAAAAGAATACAAAAAACTAGCCGGGCGAGGTGGCGGGCGCCTGTAGTCCCAG
>NW_020259745.1:0-1511 GCF_003255815.1 Theropithecus gelada
TTTTTTTTTTTTTTTTTTTAAATTTCCAGCTTTTCTGCCCTGCTTTTCCCCCATCTTTGTGGTTTTATCTGCCTTTGGTCTTTGATGATGGTGACGTACTGATGGAGTGTTGGTGTGGGTGTCCTTCCTCTTTGTTAATTTTCCTTCTAACAGTCAGGACCCTCAGCTGTAGGTCTGTTGGAGTTTGCTTGAGGTCCACTCCAGACCCTGTTTGCCTGGGTATCAGCAGCGGAGGCTGCAGAAGATAGAATATTGCTGAACAGTGAGTGTTGCTGTCTGATTCTTGCTCTGGAAGCTTCATCTCAGGGGTGTACTCCACTGTGTGAGGTGTGAGGTGTTGGTCTACACCTAGTGGGGGATGTCTCCCATTTAGGCTACTCAGGGGTCAGGGACCCACTTGAGCAGGCAGTCTGTCTGTTCTCAGATCTCAACCTCCATGCTGGGAGATCAACTCTTCTGTTCAAAGCTGTCTGATGGGGCATTTACCTCTGCCGAGGTTTCTGCTGCTTTTTGTTTAGCTATGCCCCGTCCCCAGAGGAGGATTCTATAGAGGCAGGTTGGCCTCCTTGAGCTGTGGTGGACTCCACCCAATTCGAGTTTCCCAGTGGCTTGGTTTACCTACTTAAGCCTCAGCAATGGCGGGCACCCCTCCCGCAGTGTCACTGCTGCCTTGCAGTTAGATCTCAGAATGCTGTGCTAGCAATGAGGGAGGCTCCGTGGGCATGGCACCCTCTGGGCTAGGTGTGGGATATAATCTCCTCGTGTGCTGTTTGGTAAGACCCTTGGTAAAGCGCAGTATTAGGGTGGGAGTTACCCGATTTTCCAGGTGTTGTGTTTCTCAATTTCCTTTGACTAGGAAAAGGTATTCTCTTCCCCCTTGCGCTTCCCAGGTGAGGTGATGCCTCACCCTGCTTCAGCTCTCGCTGGTTGGGCTGCACCTGTGGACTAGCACCAACTGTCTGACATGCCCCAGTGAGATGAACCCGGTACCTCAGTTGAAAATGCAGAAATCACCCATCTTCTGTGTCACTCATGTTGGGAGCTGGAGGGTGGAGCTGTTCCTATTCATCCATCTTGGACGCACCCCTGATGTACTGATTTCTTTTCCTTTGGGTATATACCCAACAGTGGGATTGCTGGATCATAAGGTAGCTATATATTTATTTTTTTGAGGAATCTCAAAACTGTTCCCCATAGTAGTTGTACTAATTTACATTCCTACCAACAGGGTATGAGGGTTCCCTTTTCTCTACATCCACATCAGCATGTGTTATTGCCTGTCTTTTGGATAAAAGCCATATTAACTGGAGTGAGATGATATCATATTGAAGTATTATAGTTTTGATTTGCATTTCTTTGATGATCAGTGATGTTGAGCACCTTTTCATATGTCTATTAGTCATTTGTATGTCTTCTTTTGAGAAATGTCTATTCAAATCTTTTGTCTTTTTAGACTGGATTATTAGATTTTTTTCTTTTTCTTTTTTTTTTTTTTTTTTTTTTTTTTTTGT
>NW_020259745.1:1611-9832 GCF_003255815.1 Theropithecus gelada
GAGTCTCGCTCTGTCGCCCAGGCTGGAGTGCAGTGGCCGGATCTCAGCTCACTGCAAGCTCCGCCTCCCGGGTTCACGCCATTCTCCTGCCTCAGCCTCCCAAGTAGCTGGGACTGCAGGCGCCCGCCACCTCGCCCGGCTAGTTTTTTGTATTTTTTAGTAGAGACGGGGTTTCACCGTGTTAGCCAGGATGGTCTCGATCTCCTGACCTCGTGATCCACCCGTCTCGGCCTCCCAAAGTGCTGGGATTACAGGCTTGAGCCACCACGCCCGGCCTTAGATTTTTTCCCTATAGAGTTGTTTCAGCTCTGTATACATTCTGGTTATTAATGCCTTGTCAGATATGTAGTTTGAAAATATTTTGTCCCATTCTGTGGGTTGTCTCTTCACTTTGCTGATTGTGCCTTTTGCTGTGCAGAAGCTTTTAAACTTAATTCGATCCCAGTTGTCCATTTTTGCTTTGGTTGCCTGTGCTTGTGGGATATTGCTCAAGAAATTTTTGACCAGACCAATGCCTTGAAGATTTTCCCCAAATTTTTTTGTAGTAGTTTCATAGTGTGAGGTCTTTGATTTAAGTCTTTAGTCCATTGTGATTCGATTTTTATATGTGGTGAGAGATAGAGGTCTAGTTTTATTCTTCTGCATATGTGTATCCAGTTTTCCCAGCACCACTTATTGAAGAGACTCTCCTTTCCCAATGTGTGTTCTTGGCACCTTTGTTGAAAAGGAGTTCACTGTAGTTGTGTGAATTAGTTTCTGGGTTCTCTGTTCTGTTCCATTGGTCTATATGTATGTTTTATGTGAGTGCCATGATGTTTTGGTTACTATACCCTTGTAGTATAATTAGAAGTCAGGTAATGCGATTCCTCCAGTTTTGTTCTTCTGGCTTAGGATAGCTTTGGCTTTTCTGGGTCTTTTGTGGTTCCATACAAATTTTAGAATTTTTTTTTCTATTTCTGTGAAGAATGTCATTGAGATTTTGATAGGGATTGCATTAAATCTGTAGATTGCTTTGAGTAGTATGGACATTTAAAAAATATAGAGTCTTCCAATCCATTAACATAGAATATCTTTCCATTTTTAAATAACTTCTTCAATATCTTACATCAGTGTTTTATAGTTTTCATTGCAGAGATCTTTCACTTCTTTAGTTAACTTAATTCCTGGGTATTTTATTTGTAGCTACTGTAAATGGGATTACTATCCTAATTTCTTTTTCAGATTGTTTATAATTGCCATATAAAAATGCTACTAATTTTTGTGTGTTGGCTTTGTATTCTGAAAATTTACAGAATTTATCATTTCTAATACTTTTCTTGTGGAGACTTTAGGTTTCTCCAAATATAAAATCCTATCTTCTGCAAACAACGATAATTTCACTTCTTCCTTTCCCATTTGGATACGTTTTATTTCTCTCTCCTGTCTAATTGCTCTAGCTGAGACTTCCAATACTACATTGTGTAACAGTGGTGAAAGTGGGCATGCTTGTTGTGTTCCATAGTTTAGAGGAAAGGTTTTCAGTTTTTCCCCATTTAGTATGATACTAGCTGTGGGTCTGCCATATATGGCTTTTATTATGTTGAAGTACGTTCCTTCTATAACCAATTTTTGGTGGGTTTTTATCATGAAGGAATGTTGAATTTTATCAAGTACTTTTTCAACATCAATTGAAATGATCATATGGTTTTGTCCTTCATTTGGTTGATAATAGTGTATCACATTGATTGATTTGCATACATTGAACCACACTTGCATCCCTAAGATAAATCCTACTTGGTGATGATGATCTTTTCAATGTGTTGCTGAATTCAGTTTACTATTTTTTTGTTTTTGAGACAGAGTCTTGCTCTGTTGCCCAGGCTGGAGTGCGATGGCACAATCGCAGCTCACTGCAAGCTCTGCCTCCCAGGTTCACACCATTCTCCTGCCTCAGCCTCCTGAGTAGCTGGGACTACAGGCGCCCACCACCATGACTGGCTAATTTTTTGTATTTTTAGTAGAGATGGGGTTTCACTGTATTAGCCAGGATGGTCTTGATCTACTGACCTTGTGATGCACCTGCCTTGGCCTTCCAAAGTGCAAGATTATAGGTGTGAGCCACTGCACCTGGCAGTTTACTAATATTTTACTGAGGATTTTTGCATCCATGCTCATCAGAGTTGTTGGCCTATAGTATTCTTTTCTTTTCTTTTTTTGATGTGTCTTTGTCTGGTTTTGATATCAGGGCAATACTGGCCTCGTAGAATGAGTTTGGAAGTACTCCCTCCTTCTCTATTTTTTTGGAATAATTTGAGTAGGATTTATATTAGTTTTTTGAATGTTTGGTAGAATTCAGCAGGGAAGCCATCAGGTCCTGGGCTTTTCTTTTCTTTCTTTTATTTATTTATTTATTTTTAGATGGAGTCTTGCTGTGTTGCCCAGGCTGGAGTGCAGTGGTGCAATCTTGGCTCACTGCAAGCTCTGCCTCCTGGGTTCACGCCATTCTCCTGCCTCAGTCTCCTGAGTAGCTGGGACTACAGGTGCCCACCACCATGCCTGGCTAATTTTTGTAGTTTTAGTAGAGACAGCGTTTCACCTTGTTAGCCAGGATGGCCTTGATCTACTGACCTCATGATCTGCCCACCTCGGCCTCCCAAAGTGCCGGGATTACAGGTGTGAGCCACCACGCCCGGCTGGGTTTTTCTTTTCTGGGAGACTTTTTGTTTGATCCTGTTAATAGTTACCGGTTTGTTCATGTTTTGGATTTCTTCATGGTTCAATCTTGGTAGGTGGTATGTGCCTAGGAATGTGTCCATTTCTTCTAGATTTTCTAATTTATTGGTATACAGTTGCTCATAGTATCCACTAATGATTCTTTGAATTTCTGCAGTATCATTTTGTAGTGTCTCTTTTTTCTCCTCTTATTTTATTTATTTGAATTATCTCTCTTTTTTCTTAGTCTGGCTAAAGGTTTGTTAATTTTGTTGAACTTTTCAAAAAAACAACTTTTTGTGTCATTGATGTTTTGTATTGTTTTCTTCATTTCAATTTCCTTATTTCTTCTCTGATCTTCATTATTTATTTTCTTTTACTAATTTTGGGTTTGGTTTGCTCTTGCTTTTCTAGTTCCTTCAGATGAGTCATTAGGTTGTTTAAGCTTTTCTTCATCTTTAATGTAGACATTTATAACTCTGAGTACTTCTTTTGCTGTATCCCGTAGGTTTTGGGATTTTGTGTTCCCATTATCTTTTCTTTCAATAAAATTTCCTTCTTAATTTCTTCATTGACCCATTGGTCATTCAGGAGCATATTGTTTAATTTCCATGTATTTCTATAGTTGCCAAAATTTATCTTGTTATTGATTTAGAAATGAATAATTTTACTTCATTGTAGTCAAATAAGATCCTTGAGGTTATTTCAGTTTTTTGAATGTTTCAGGACTTGTTTTGTGACCTAACATATGGTCTTTCCTTGAAAATGATCCAGGAGTTAAGGAAAATAATGTGTATTCTGCAGCCATTGGATGAAATATTCTGTAAATACAGGTCCACTTACTCTATAGTGCAGATTAAGTCTGAGTTTGTTAATTTTCTGTCTGGAAGATCTGTCCAATATTAAAAGTGGGATGTTGAAGTCTCCACCTATTATTCTATCGGGGTCTATCTCTCTCTTTGGTTGTAATAATATTTACTTTATATATCTGGGTATTCCATTGTTGGGTGCGTATATATTTAAAATTGTCATATCCTCTTGCTTATTGATCCCTTTTTCACTATATAGCGAAACTCTTTGTCTCTTCTTATAGTTTTTGCCTTGAAATCTATTTTCTTCTGATACAAGTACAACTACTCCCACTCTTTTATGGTTTCCATTGTCATGGAATATCTTTTTCCATCCCTTTATTTGCAGTCTATGTATGTCTTTATAGGTGAAACATGTTTCTTGTAGGCACCAGATTAATGGATCTTTTTTTTTTTTTTTTTTAAATCTATTCAGCCACTCTATGTCTTTTGATTGGAACATTTAGGCCATTTCCATTCAACGTTATTATTGATAAGTAAAGAATTACTCCTGGCATTTTGTTATTGGTTTTCCTATTTTTTTGTGGTCTGCTTTTCCTTCTTTTTTCCGTTCTGTCTTCCTTTTAGCAAAGGTGATTTTCTTTGGTGATATGATTTAGTTTCTTATTTTCTTGTGTTTTTTTTGTGTATCTGTCATACATTTTTTGCTTTGAGGTTACCATGGCTTGTAGTTCGCCTTGAAGAGATCCTTTACATACGTTGTAAGTTGGATTCCTAGGTATTTAATTCTCTTTGAAGCTATTGTGAATGGGAGTTCATTCATGATTTGGCTCTCTGTTTGTCTGTTACTGGTGTATAAGAATGCTTGTGATTTTTGCACATTAATTTTGTATCCTGAGACTTTGCTGAAGTTGCTTATCAGCTTAAGGAGATTTTGGGCTGAGACAATGGGGTTTTCTAAATATACAATCATGTCATCTGCAAACAGGGACAATTTGACTTCTTCTTTTCCTGACTGAATACTCTTGATTCTTTCTCTTGCCTGATTGCCCTAGCCAGAACTTCCAACACTATGTTGAATAGGAGTGGTGAGAGAGGGCATCCCTGTCTTTTGCCAGTTTTCAAAGGAAATGCTTCCAGTTATTGCCCATTCAGTATGATATTGGCTGTGGGTTTGTCATAAATGGCTCTTATTATTTTGAGATACGTTCCATCAATACTGAATTTATTGAGAGTTTTTAGCATGAAGGGCTGTTGAATTTTGTCAAAGGCCTTTTCTGCAGCTATTGAGATAATCATGTGGTTTTTGTCTTTGGTTCTGTTTATATGCTGGTTTACATTTATTGATTTGCATATGTTGAACCAGCCTTGCAGGTTACCATGAAGCTTGAAAATACTATCTTATAACCCTGGGTTTTGTGTGTGTGTGTGTGTGTGTGTGTGGTCTTCTCTTTTTTTTTTTTTTTGAGCTGGAGTCTCGCTCTGTCGCCCAGGCTGGAGTGCAGTGGCATGATCTCGGCTCACTGCAAGCTCCGCCTCCCAGGTTCCTGCCATTCTCCTGCCTCAGCCGCCGGAGTAGCTGGGACCACAGGTGCCGCGACCATGTCTGGCTAATTTTTTCTATTTTTAGTAGAGACGGGGTTTCACCATGTTAGCCAGGATGGTCTCGATCTCCTGACCTCGTGATCCACCCGTCTCGGCCTCCCAAAGTGCTGGGATTACAGGCTTGAGCCACCGCTCCCAGCCTTTTTTTTTCTTTTTTTTAATTATTATTATACTTTAAGTTCTAGGGTACATGTGCATAACGTTCAGGTTTGTTACATATGTATACTTGTGCCATGTTGGTGTGCTGCAACCATCAACTCGTCAGCACCCATCAACACGTCCTTTACATCAGGTATAACTCCCAATGCAATCCCTCCTCCCTCCCCCCTCCCTATAATAGGCCGCTGTGTGTGATGTTCCCCTTCCGGAGTCCAAGTGATCTCATTGTTCAGTTCCCACCAATGAGTGAGAACATGTGGTGTTTGGTTTTCTGTTCTTGTGATAGTTTGCTGAGAATGATGGTTTCCAGCTGCATCCATGTCCCCACAAAGGACACAAACTCATCCGTTTTTATGGCTGCATAGTATTCCATGGTGTATATGTGCCACATTTTCTTAATCCAGTCTGTCACTGATGGACATTTGGGTTGATTCCAAGTCTTTGCTATTGTGAATAGTGCCGCAATGAACTTACGTGTGCATGTGTCTTTATAGCAGCATGAATTATAATCCAGCATGAATTATAATCCTTTGTGAATAGTGCCGCAATGAACTTACGTGTGCATGTGTCTTTATAGCAGCATGAATTATATCCCCAGTAATGGGATGGCTGGGTCATATGGTACTTCTAGTTCTATATCCTTGAGGAATCGCCATACTGTTTTCCATAATGGTTGAACTAGTTTACAATCCCACCAACAGTGTAAAAGTGTTCCTATTTCTCCACATCCTCTCCAGCACCTGTTGTTTCCTGACTTTTTAATAATTGCATTCTAACTGGTGTGAGATGGTATCTCATTGTGGTTTTGATTTGCATTTCTCTGGTGGTCAGTGATGATGAGCATTTTTTCATGTGTCTGTTGGCTGTATGCATGTCTTCTTTTGAGAAATGTCTGTTCATATCCCTTGCCCACTTTTTGATGGGATCGTTTGTTTTTTTCTTGTAAATCTGATTGAGTTCTTTATAGGTTCTGGATATTAGCCCTTTGTCAGATGAGTAGATTGCAAAAATTTTCTCCCATTCTGTAGGTTACCTGTTCACTCTGATGGTAGTTTCTTTGCTGTGCAGAAGCTCTTTAGTTTAATTAGATCCCATTTGTCAATTTTGGCTTTTGTTGCCATTGCTTTTGGTGTTTTTTTTTTTTTTTTAAATTTTCATATTTTTTAAAAAATTTATTTATTATTATTATACTTTAAGTTGTAGGGTACATGTGCATAACGTGCAGGTTTGTTACATATGTATACTTGTGCCACGTTGGTGTGCTGCACCCATCAACTCGTCATTTACATCAGGTATAACTCCCAATGCAATCCCTCCCCCCTCCCCCCTCCCCACGATAGGCCCCGGTGTGTGATGTTCCCCTTCCTGAGTCCAAGTGATCTCATTGTTCAGTTCCCACCTATGAGTGAGAACATGCGGTGTTTGGTTTTCTGTTCTTGTGATAGTTTGCTTTTGGTGTTTTAAACGTGAAGTCCTTGCCCATGCCTATGTCCTGAATGGTATTACCTAGGTTTTCTTCTAGGGTTTTTATGGTATTAGGTCTAACATTTAAGTCTCTAATCCATCTTGAATTAATTTTCGTATAAGGAGTAAGGAAAGGATCCAGTTTCAGCTTTCTACTTATGGCTAGCCAATTTTCCCAGCACCATTTATTAAATAGGGAATCCTTTCCCCATTTCTTGTTTCTCTCAGGTTTGTCAAAGATCAGATGGCTGTAGATGTGTGGTATTATTTCTGAGGGCTCTGTTCTGTTCCATTGGTCTATATCTCTGTTTTGGTACCAGTACCATGCTGTTTTGGTTACTGTAGCCTTGTAGTATAGTTTGAAGTCAGGTAGCGTGATGCCTCCAGCTTTGTTCTTTTGACTTAGGATTGTCTTGGAGATGTGGGCTCTTTTTTGGTTCCATATGAACTTTAAAGCAGTTTTTTCCAATTCTGTGAAGAAACTAGTTGAGCGGTTTTGATTGAGTTTCTTAGTCCTGAGTTCTAGTTTGATTGAGCTGTGGTCTGAGAGATAGTTTGTTATAATTTCTGTTCTTGTACATTTGCTGAGGAGTGCTTTACTTCCAATTATGTGGTCAATTTTGGAATAAGATGTGGTGCTGAGAAGAATGTATATTCTGTTGATTTGGGGTGGAGAGTTCTGTAGATGTCTATTAGGTCCGCTTGGTGCAGAGATGAGTTCAATTCCTGGATATCCTTGTTAACTTTCTGTCTCTTTGATCTGTCTAATGTTGACAGTGGGGTGTTGAAGTCTCCCATTATTATTGTATGGGAGTCTAAGTGTCTTTGTAAGTCTCAAAGGACATGCTTTATTAATCTGGGTGCTCCTGTATTGGGTGCATATATATTTAGGATAGTTAGCTCTTCCTGTTGAATTGATCCCTTTACCATTATGTAATGGCCTTCTTTGTCTCTTTTGATCTTTGATGGTTTAAAGTCTGTTTTATCAGAGACTAGTATTGCAACCTCTGCTTTTTTTTGTTCTCCATTTGCTTGGTAGATCTTCCTCCATCCCTTTATTTTGAGCCTATTTGCATCTCTGCATGTGAGATGGGTCTCCTGAATACAGCAAACTCATGGATCTTGACTCTTTATCCAGTTTGCCAGTCTGTGTCTTTTAATTGGAGCATTTAGTCCATTTACATTTAAGGTTAATATTGTTATGTGTGAACTTGATCATGCCATTATGATATTAACTGGTTATTTTGCTCATTAGTTGATGCAGTTTCTTCCTAGCATCGGTGGTCTTTACATTTTGGCATGTTTTTGCAATGGCTGGTACCGGTTGTTCCTTTCCATGTTTAGTGCTTCCTTCAGAGTCTCTTGTAAGGCAGGCCTGGTGATGACAAAATCTCTAAGCATTTGCTTATCTGTAAAGGATTTTATTTCTCCTTCACTGATGAAACTTAGTTTGGCTGGATATGAAATTCTGGGTTGAAAATTCTTTTCTTTCA
>NW_020259746.1:0-4749 GCF_003255815.1 Theropithecus gelada
GCAGTTTGATAGCCTTATTTCTGTGGAATCTGAGAACTGATATTTCGGATCCCTTTGAAGACTATAGGGCTAAAGGAAATATCCTTCGATCAAAATGAGAAAGAAGCTTTCTGAGAAACTTATTTGTGATCTGTGAATTCATATCAGAGAGTTACAGCTTTCCCCTCAAGAAGCCTTTCACTAAGACTGTTCTCCTGGAATTTTCAAAGAGATATTTGGAAGCCCATGGAGAGCTATGCTGAAAAGTTAAATATCCTCAGATAAAAACTGGAAGGAAGTTTTCTGAGAAACTGCTCTCTGTTCTGTGAATTCATTTCACAGAGTTACAGCTTTCCCCTCAAGAAGACTTTCACTAAGACTGTTCTTGTGGAATTGGCAAAGTGATATTTGGAAGCCCATGGAGGGCTATGGTGAAAAGGGAAATATCCTCAGATAAAAACTGGAAAGAAGCTTTCTGAGAAACTCCTCTCTGTTCCTTCAGCTCATCTCACAGAGTTACAGCTTTCCCCTCCAGAAGCCGTTCGCTAAGACTGTTCTAGTGGAATTTGCAAAGGGATATTTGGAAGACCTTAGAGGCCTATGGTGAAAAAGAAAATATCCTCAGATGAAAACTGGAAAAAAGCTTTCTGAACAAACACTTTGTGATGTGTGACTTCCACTCGCTGAGTTACAGCTGTATTTCGTGGAGCTGTTTGCTAACCTTATTTCCGTGGAATCTGAGAACTGATATTTCGGATCCCTTTGAAGACTATAGGGCCAAAGAAAATATCCTCCGATCAAAATGAGAAAGAAGCTTTCTGAGAAACTTCTTTGTGATCTGTGAATTCATCTCACAGAGGTACGGCTTTCCCCTCAAGAAGACTTTTGCTAAGACTGTTCTTGTGGAATTTGCAAAGTGATATTTGGAAGCCCATGGAGGGCTATGGTGAAAAGGGAAATATCCTCAGATAAAAACCGGAAATAAGCTTTCTGAGAAACTGCTCTGTGTTCTGTGAATTCACCTCACAGAGTTACATCTTTCCCCTCCACAAGCCGTTCGCTAAGACTGTTCTTGTGGAATTTGCAAAGGGATATTTGGAAGCCCATAGAGGACTATGGTGAAAAAGAATATATCTTCAGATGAAAACTGGAAAGAAGCTTTCTTAGCAACTGCTCTGTGATGTGTGACTTCTACTCACTGAGTTACAGCTGTATTTCGTGGAGCTGCTTGCTAGCCTTATTTCTGTGGAATCTGAGAACTGATATTCCGGATTCCTTTGAAGACTATTGGGCTAAAGAAAATACCCTTCGATCAAAATGAGAAAGAAGCTTTCTAAGAAACTTCTTTCTGATGTGTGAATTCATACCAGAGAGTTACAGCTTTCCGCTCAGGAAGCCTTTCGCTAAGACTGTTCTTGTCTAATTTGCAAAGTGATATTTGGAAGCCCATGGGGGTCTATGATGAAAAGGGAAATATCCTCAGATAAAAACTGGAAAGAAGCTTTCTGAGAAACTTCTCTGTTTTCTGTGAATTCATTTAACAGAGTTACAGATTTCCCCTCAAGAATCCGTTCGCTAAGACTGTTCTAGTGGAATTTGCAAAGAGATATTTGGAAGCCCATGCAGGCCTACGGTGGAAAAGAAAATATCGTCAGATGAAAACTGCAAAAAAGCTTTCTGAGCAACTGCTATGTGATGTGTGACTTCCACTCACGGTGTTACAGCTGTATTTCATCGAGCTCTTTGCTAGCCTTATATCTTTGGAATCTGAGAACTTATATTTCGGATCCCTTTGAAGACTATAGTGCCAAAGGAAATATCCTCTGATCAAAATGAGAAAGTGTCTTTCTGAGAAACTTCTTTGTGGTCTGTGAATTCATCTCACAGAGGTACGGCTTACCCCTCAAGAAGACTTTCACTAATACTGTTCTTGTGGAATTGGCAAAGTGATATTTGGAATCCCATGTAGGGCTATGGTGAAAAGGGAAATATCCTCAGATAAAAACTGGAATGAAGCTTTCTGAGAAACTGCTCTGTGTCTGTGAATTCATCTCACGGAGTTACAGCTTTCCCCTCCAGAAGCCGTTCGCTAAGTCTGTTCTTGTGGAATTTGAAAGGGATATTTGGAAGCCCATAGAGGCCTATGGTGAAAAAGAAAATATCCTCAGATGAAAACTGGAAAGAAGCTTTCTGAGCAACTGCTTTGTGATGTGTGACTTCCACAAACTGAGTTACAGCTGTATTTCATTGAGCTCTTTGCTAGCCTTATTTCTGTGGAATCTGAGAACTGATATTTCGGATCCCTTTGAAAACTATATGGCCAAATGAAATATCCTCCGATCAAAATGAGAAATAAGCTTTCTTAGAAAGTTCTTTGTGATCTGTTAATTCATCTCACAGGGTTACAGTTTTCCCTTCAAGAAGCCTTTCGCTAGGACTGTTCTTGTGAAATTGGCAAAGTGATATTTTGAAGCCCATGGAGGGCTATGGTGAAAAGGGAAATATCCTCAGATAAAAACTGGAAAGAAGATTTCTGAGAGACTGCTCTGGGTTCTGTGAATTCATCTCACAGAGTTACAGCTTTCGCCTCCAGAAGCCGTTTGCTAAGACTGTTCTTGTGGAATTTACAAAGGGATATTTGGAAGCCCATACAGGCCTTTGGTGAAAAAGAAAATATCCTCAGTTGAAAACTGGAAAGAAGCTTTCTGAGCAACTGCTTTGTGATGTGTGACTTTCACTCACTGAGTTTCAGCTGTATTTCATGGAGCTCTTTGCTAGCCTTATTTCTGTGGAATCTGAGAACTGGTATTTCGGATCGCTTTTAAGACTAAAGTGTCAAAGGAAATATCCTCCTATCAAAATGAGAATGAATCTTTCTGAGAAACTTCTTTGTGATATGTGAATTCATCTCACAGAGGTACGGCTTTCACCTGAAGAAGCCTTTCGCTAAGACTGTTCTTGTGGAATTTGCAAAGTGATATTTTGAAGCCCCTGGAGGGCTATTGTGAAAAGGGAAATATTCTCAGATAAAAACTGGAAAGAAGCTTTCTGAGAAACTGTGCTGTGTTCTGTGAATTCATCTCACAGAGTTACAGCTTTCCCCACGAGAAGCCGTTCGCTAGGACTGTTCTTGTGGAATTTGCAAAGGGATATTTGGAAGCCCATAGAGGCCTATGGTGAAAAAGGATATATCCTCAGATGAAAACTGGAAAGAAGGTTTCTGAGCAACTGCTATGAGATGTGTGACTTCCACTCACTGAGTTACAGCTGTATTTCGTGGATCTGTTTCATAGCCATATTTCTGTGGAATCTGAGAACTCATATTTCGGATCCCTTTGAAGACAATAGGGCCAAAGGAAATATCGTACGATCAAAATGAGAAAGAAGGTTTCTGAGGAAATTCTTTGAGATCTGTGAATTCATCTCACAGTGTTACAGCTTTCCCCTCAGGAAGCCTTTCGCTAAGACTCTTCTTGGGGAATTGGCAAAGTGATATTTGGAAGCCCCTGGAGGGCTATGGTGAAAAGGGAAATATCCTCTGATAAAAACTGGAAAGAAGCTTTCTGAGAAACTGCTCTGACTTCTGTAAATTCATCTCACAGAGTTACAGATTTCGCCTCCAGGAGCCGTTCGCTAAGACTGTTATTGTGGAATTTGCAAAGGGATATTGGAAGCCCATGGAGGCCTATGGTGGAAAAGAAAATATCATCAGATGAAAATTGGAAAGAAGCTATCTGAGCAACTGCTTTTTGATGTGTGACTTTCATCCGAGTTACAGCTATATTTCGTGGAACTGTTTGCTAGCATTATTTCTGTGGAATCTGAGAACTGATATTTCGGATCCCTTTGAACACTACAGAGCCAAAGGAAATATCCCCCGATCAAAATGAGAAAGAAGCTTTCTGAGAAACTTCTTTGTGATCTGTGAATACATCTCACAGAGTTACAGCTTTCCCCTCAAGAAGCCTTTCGCTAAGACTGTTCTCGTGGAATTTGCAAAATGATATTTGGAAGCCTATGGAGGGCTATGGTGAAACGGGAATTATCCTCAGATAAAAACTGGAAAGAAGCGTTCTGAGAAACTGCTCTGTGTTCCGTGAATTCATCTCACATATTTACAGCGTTCCCTCCATAAGCCGTTCGCTAAGAATGTTCTTGTGGAACTTGCAAAAGGATATTTCGAAGCCCATAGAGGCCTATGGAGAAAAAGAAAATATCCTCAGATGAAAACTGGAAAGAAGTTTTCTGAGCAACTGCTTTGTGATGTGTGACTTCCACTCACTGAGTTACACCTGCATTTCGTGGAGCCCTTTCCTAGCCTTATATCTGTGGAATCTGAGAACTGATATTTCGGATCCCTTTGAAAACTATATGGCCAATGGAAATATCCCCAGTTCAAAATGAGAAATAAGCTTTTTGAGAAAGTTCTTTGTTATCTGTTATTTCATCTCACAGAGTTACAGCTTTCCCCTCCATAAGCCGTTCGCTAAGACTCTTCTTGAAGAATGTGCAAAGGGATATTTGGAAGCCCATAGAGGCCTATGGTGAAAAAGAAAATATCCTCAGATGAAAACAGGAAAGAAGCTTTCTGAGCAACTGCTTTGTGATATGTGACTTCCACTCACTGAGTTACAGCTGTATTTCGTGGGGCAGTTTGATAGCCTTATTTCTGTGGAATCTGAGAACTGATATTTCGGATCCCTTTGAAGACTATAGGGCTAAAGGAAATATCCTTCGATCAAAATGAGAAAGAAGCTTTCTGAGAAACTT
>NW_020259747.1:0-4748 GCF_003255815.1 Theropithecus gelada
TTTTTTTTTTTGGAGACAGAGTCTCATTCTGTCGCCCAGGCTGGAGCACATGCAGTGGCACCATCTCAGCTCACTGCAACCTCTACCTCCCCGGTTCAAACGATTTCTCCTGCCTCAGCCTTCCCAGTAGCTGCAACCACAGGTACGCGCCACCACGATCGGCTAAGTTTCTGTATTTTTAGCAGAGATGGGATTTCATCTTGTTGGCCAGGCTGGTTTTGAACTCCTGGCCTCAAGTAATCCACCTGCCTCGGCCCCACAAAGTGCTGGGATTACAGGCGCCAGCCACCGTGCCCGGCCCTACTTCACTCCTAACGCCCACCATCCGTGCTTCCAAATGTTTGCTGAATGACAAGGTGAACGAGTGAATGGGACTACGTGACTTCGGGCAGCAGGCAATCCTATTCCTTGGACCACATTTTCCCTTTTTGTAAAGCAAGCCTGTCTCTCGCTCTCTGTCCTAAAAGCCTGAGTTCTAGGCTTGAGATGAGCGCGTCCTGTAGAGCAGACTCCAGGTGGACGTTGAGCTGGGTCTTCTAGGAGGCCAGGATCCAGGATCCGGGCAGCTCTTGGGTCCGGTCCTTCCGCGAGACCCCGCACTCCCAGTCCCAGCGCCGCCCCGCCCAACCTCCCTTTGTTCCCCCAGGCCCCACCTTCTCCGCGCAGTCTGCTCCCCCTTGGCCGGGGGGTGGGCCCTGGGCGCCCAGCTCCACTGGGGGCGGGGCGGCGGGAGGCGGGCAGGGCCGTGTGCACCTGCGCGGTGTGTTTCCCGGCCGCAGCCCCGCGCCAGCTGCAGCTCCTTGATCCGAGCCGGATCCTGAGCGGGGAACACTGGCTGAAGCGGCGCGGCGGCGGCCCCGCCCCGGGGGCTCCATTGTTGAGGCTGCCGCGGCTCTGTTGGCTGCTCAGCTGCGCTACAGTCAGCCCAGGCGCCGCGGCGAGGAGCTAGGGCTGCGAGGCGGCGGCCTGAGGTGAGACGGCCCCATGGGCGACGGGGTCTCCGGACTGGGCGGGGGTCTCTGCCCCGGGCGTGGCGGCTCCGAGCTGGGCTCCGCAGGGTCCGAGGTCGGGATCCGGGGTCCTTGCGCCTGGGATTTGTCTCGGCCCCGTGTGGCACCGGGGGCTTCGCGCCTGCTGCCTTACCGCGTGGGCCCGCGCGGAGGTCCCGGTCGCCCTGCGGGTGGGGGCCGGTCCCCACTGCTCCCCGGCTCCCCGCGTCTGCCGCGGAGGGGACTGCATGGACCCGGGCGCTGGATTCTGCCCCGTACCCCGCAGCGTGGCTGGCCCCCGCGTGCGGCAGAGGGGGCCCGGCGAGTACCCACTGGTGGGACGGGTCCGGGTCACCGCGAGTGGGAGACTCCGCCGCCCTCCCCGCCTTCCCTCGCAGCCAGACTGGTTCGCCAGACTCACTGAGGGGACTGCGTGGAGGTTGCAGCGAGTGAAATGGCTGCAGTGCACCCCAGCCTGGGCCATAGAGTGAGACTTCCTCTCAAAACAAAAACAAGAACAATGTACTGGGTCTACCTCCGGCTCTGGAATTTTCCTGGAAGGCCTTCTCTTCTGGGCTTCATTTTTCTCATTTTTGAGGATCGTAAACTACATAATTTCCAAGAATTTTTGCCCTACACCTTTAATTCTTTCAAGCAAATACAGCAGAGAAAAATTCTCTTCCCCGCAATGGTGTAAATAATGGAGGCCTTTGAAAATGCGAATTCTAAAGTGGAAGTTCTTTTTCTTCTTCCCCTTTGTTTCCTTTTAAACGAGTTTAGTTACATGAGTATATAGTTTATCTCAGACTTAAGGACAAGTATCTATGATGAAACCTTAAGCAACTTTTTGGCAGTATCTTGCATATTCTTCACAATTGTGTTTTATGTGCAGCATCTTCCGTATATCCAGTTGATTTGTTTTTTTCTCATTAATGGAGTTGTTGAGCTCAGAACTTTTCAGGAGCATTTTGTTGATCTTTTAAGTGTCATGTGAAATATGTTCCAATTTAACGTTTTATTTTGTTGAGTAAAATGGGAGTAAATGGGAATTTGAGAGTGCCTTGAGTAGATGTACTTGGCTTGTGTAATGGTTTGAAGCATAGTTGAAAATTACCACTTGTGGCCAGGTGTGGTGGCTCACACCTGTAATCCAACACTTGGGGAGGGCAAGACAGGCAGATCACGAGGTTAAAAGATGGCTAATCTAGCTCATACGGTGAAACCCGGTCTCCACTAAAAATACAAAAAATTAGCTGAGTGTGGTGGCACACGCCTGTAGTCCCAGCTACTCGGGAGGCTGAGGCAGGGGAATCACTTGAACCCGGGAGCTGGAGGTTGCAGTGAGCAGAGATTGCACCACTGCACTCCAGCCTGGGCGACAGAGTGAGACTCCATCTCAAAAAAAAAAAAAAAATAGCACTTATAAAAAATTGCATCACATGTTGAATGACCTATAAAGGAGCTACAATTCTAAGGAATATGGTAATTAATTCTTTAAAATAGTCAGGCCGGTTGCTGTGGTTTACACCTGTAATGCCAGCGCTTTGGGAGGCTGAGGAGCGAGGATCACTTGAGCCCAAGATTAGAAGCTGCAGTGAGCTATAATCATGCCACTGCACTCCAGTCTGTGTGATGGAGTGAAACCCTTTCTCTAAAAAATAAAAAGGTAAATAAATAATTTAAAAATAAAATACTAAGCTCCTTTCCAATTTATCTGTTTGGTAAGGTGGGAATTTGATGTGTTTGAGTTTCTTAAAGCCATGTGTCTCTGTAGAAAGGAGACACAATTTTCTCTGCTATTCCTAGTTATTTGGATGATTATAGGGATTAAAAATAAACATTTGGTCAAGTCTTGAGCTACTGAATTACAATTTTTGCTTCACTCAGTAGGATTTTGCCTTTATTTTGATTTGCATTCTTAGTTTAGGAAAATATCTTTGTTATATGCCCCATGCACTTCGTTCTTTTGGGGAATCTGATCTTAGGAGAGGGCTTCAAAACGCGACCAGATTTTCTGTATGGTTTTCTAGATTTTATTTTTGTCTTAATAAAACTTAACTAGTTAATGCTGCTTCTGTGTCGAGGTATTTTTCATTTAGAGTAGGCTTGATTTTTACATGGATTAAATGAAAGGAAGTCTCTCACGGAAGGGGACATATGGGTATGGAGAAGACAGAGGGTGTGTATATATATATATTTATTTATTTTTGTTTGTTTTTTGTTTTTTTTTTTTTGGAGACAGAGTTTTGCTGTGTTGCCCAGGCTGGAGTACAGTGGGAGGATCTCGGCTCACTGCAAGCTCCGCCTCCTGGGTTCACTCCATTCTCCTACCTCAGCCTCCCAAGCAGCTGGGACTATAGGCGCCTGCCACCACGCCCGGCTAATTTTTTGTATTTTCAGTAGAAACAGGATTTCACTGTGCTAGCCAAGATGGTCTCCATCTCCTGACTTCGTGATCTGCCCGCCTCAGCCTTCCAGAGTGCTGGGGATTACAGGTGTGAGCCACTGTGCCTGGCCGACAGAGGATGTATTTCTGAGCTCTACATTTCAGAGTTCTTTTCTCTAGCCCTGGCCTGGGTCCCAAACAGGGAACTTAATTCACTCTATCACTGAAGTATACTCTTGCTTTGATGCCATTGGTATGTTGTCCTAGAGATTTGCTGTGGCTGCTAGGAGTGTTTCAGAGTTGAGAACTGATGCAACCTCTCTTTTGTCAGTTTATGAATCTATAAACCATCTTGTTTCCTTTAGCGTTATCTCCCTGGAACTGGAAGGTCAGAGATGAAGTTTTGTTAGATTATAAGTCTCAGCCTTTGCTATCTACCTTCGTCTGTCTCCCATATCACCTGCTGTTTTTTTTCCCCGTTTGTCATTTTAATGTTTTTATTGGATAGGTGTCTATTATTGCAGGCTACCTCAAAACATTTTTGGATATTGACAGGATATCAGTATGAATAATATGTAAAAGATAACTTATTCTAGTTCTTTTGAGCAGAGGATTTGGTTTCGATATGTGGCCCTATTAAAGCTTTTGTTAAGTCCAAGTACTTTCTGAACTTCAGTTCCCTTACCTGTAAAATGGACTTAGTTGTTAACAATACCTGTTCTGCCTAACTCAGGAGATTGTTTTGAGGATCAAATGAAATCATGAATGTAATGGAATTTTGTAAATTTTAAATGAAATATTGTATTACCTAAGATTTTTTTTTTAAACACCATATTAAGAATGGAATGAATCTGGGTTTTCCTTTGAAATCTCAAATGTTTAATGTACAGAGAAGTTTTAATGTGTCTGTCCGGGAGCTTCATTAGGATTGTTTTCTATCTTTAATTGGCCAGTATTGTTTTATATGTTAGCATTTTTGGGGAACATGAAAATTTGTGTTTCAGTTATCATTAATATTTTACAAAGTTATTGAATGTGCATGATTTAGTCTTTAACAATCTCTTCAATTATTTACATTCCCATGTAAAAAAATGCAGTAATGAAGGTCCATGTAAATAACATTCCCATGCTTTAATGAAGCATCATTTCTTGACATTGCAGTTTCTAAGTGCCCTGTCTTGAGGTTGGGAAGGCTAAAGGGCAGTCAGAGGTCAAGGTCAGCAAAGCGTCACCTTTGACATTGGAAATCCAGCAGCAGATATCACAGTGAACCCCATCCCAGCATCCAGGAAGTTTCTCTGCCCTGCCTCTCCTCCAGCCCCCTCGGAATCTGTGTCTGCGGTGTTGGTCCTGCTTTCCTCTCTCTCCTCTGC
>NW_020259748.1:0-4748 GCF_003255815.1 Theropithecus gelada
AAATGCTGCTGGTGCCAAGCATCTCTGTTAAGGGATATTCAACCTGTATGTATTTATCGAGCACCTACTAGGGTCAGGCATCGTCCTAGGGGCTGCCAACAGGGGGGCAAAAAATCCCTGCCCCTTATAGAGTTTACACGGAAAACAATTTAAAAACGTAAATACCCGGCCAGGCATAGTGGCTCATGCCTGTAATCCCAGCACTTTGGGATGCGGATGCAGGCAGATAGATCACCTGAGGCCAGGAGTTCGAGACCAACCTGACCAACATGGAGAAACCCCGTCTCTACTAAAAATACAAAATTAGCCGGGCGTGATGGCACATGCTGTAATCCCAGCTACTCAGGAGACTGAAGCAGGAGAATCGCTTGAACCTGGGAGGCAGAGGTTGTAGTGAGCTGAGATCATACCACTGTATTCCAGCTTGGGCGACAGAGCGAGACTCTGTCTCAAAAAAAAAAGTAAATACAGCCAGGCACGGTGACTCACGCCTGTAATCCCAGCACTTTGGGAGGCCACTGTGGGCAGATTGCCTGAGGACAGGAGTTCAAGACCAGCCTGGCCAACATGGTGAAACCCAGCGTCTACTGAAATACAAACAAATTAGCCAGTTGTGGTTAACACGCGCCTGTAGTCCCAGCTACTCAGGAGGCTGAGGCACAAGAATTGCATGAACCCAGGAGTCAGAGGTTGCAGTGAGCTGAGATCTTGCCACTAGACTCCAGCTTGGGTGACAGATCAAGACTCTGTCTCCACAAAATAAAAACATAAATATACAAAAATGTCAGAGAGTTATAAATATATCAGAATTACAAAATGAGCTCTACACTCTAGTACAGTACACTCTAGCATGAGAAAGGTGCATATATTTTGTAGGAACTCCACTTTAGAGGATGTGAGGATCAGAGGCAAAATTACTGGGGTGAGAAGGAACCAGGATGAAAGACAGGCTCTGAAGGCAAGCACAGGGAGGCACTCACAGTGTCTTCTCGACTGGGAGGTTTCTCTGACCTGCTGAGTGTGCCCGGATACTTTTTGCTATGCCTATGACCTGTCCCAACCAGTGTAGGGCACAATGGCAGGGCACACCGTGCAAAGGTGGTCCCCGTGGGATGCGCAGCCAAGACCCTGATGACTCCAGTTTATAACCCTGGATTCCCAGGGGTGCTCAGAGCCATGGGGGTTGCCATTGTGAAAAATGTCTTCTCCTCAGTGCTCCTGAGGCTCTGCATGGGCTCCCACTCACTGGCTGGAGAATGAATTTGGTGTCAGAAGATATGGATAGTGCCACTTACTAGCTGTTTGACTGTGGATCACCCAGTCATGTAACATCTGTAAGCTCACTTTCATTTCCAAAATAGAAATGTAAAAATTACCCATTGCACAGGAGTGTACTGAATTTATTTGTTATTTTATTTCTTGAGACAGGATCTCAGTCTGTTACCCAGGCTGGAGTGTGGTAGTGTGATCACAGCTCACTGCAGCTTTGATCTCCTGGGCTCAAGTGATCTTCCCACCTCAGCCTCCCAAGCAGCTGCACTACAGGTGCACCCCCACACCTGGCTAGCTTACTAATTTTTTTGTAGAGATGGGATGTATGTTGCCCAGGCTGGTCTTGAACTCCTGGGTTCAAATGATCCTCCCACCTTGGCCTCCCAAAGTACTGAGATTGCAGGCATGAGGCACCATGCCCAGTTGAGCATACCAAATTTAAATGACTAGGAGTTCTCCACTTTGACTACTTAAAAATTAAAAACACCAGTGCCTGCATCCTACCTCCAGACATTCCAATTTTATTGTTGTGTAGGGAAAACTCTCTACTCCCACACCACACCGACAGTCAACACAGAAGACCTATGACTAAGTGTGTGGGGGGTCTTCTCCACACACCAAGGAGCAGACACCAGCTGGGCATCCTCTAATTCAATTCTGTCACTACCTGGAGGGAGTGTCAGATCCCACAGGGTAAGGACTCAGTCCCCAAGACTCCTCACACACACCAGTCGCAAGTCCGGGCCTCCACAGAACTTCTGACAGATCCGCTTCGAGTTGAGGTTCCCATGACCCTCTGACCCCCTGTTTGGTTTCGATTAATTTCCTGGAGTGGCTCACAGAACTCAGAGAAACGCTTATGTTCACTGGTTTATTTTTTTTATTTGTTTTTGAGACGGAGTGTTGCTCTGTCGCCCAGGCTGCAGTGCAGTGGTGTGATCTCAGCTCGCTGCAACCCCCGCCTACCAGGTTCAAGTGATTGTTGTGCCTCAGCCTCCCAAGAAGCTGGCACTACAGGCATGCACCACCACACCTGGCTAGATTTTATATTTTTAGTAGAAACAGGGTTTCATCATGTTGGCCAAGCTGGTCTCGAACTCCTGACCTCAGGTGATCTGCCTGCCTTGGCCTCCCAAAGTGCTGGGATTACAGGCGTGAGCCACCATGCCTGGCCCGCTAGTTTATTATAATGGATATTGTAAAGGACACAGGTGAAGAGATGCATAGGGCAAGGTTTGGAGGAAGGGGGAGAGCTTCCATACCTCCCTGGGTGCCACCATCCGGGAACCTCCGCTGTTCAGCTACCCAGAAGTTCACTGAACCCTGTCCTCTTGGGGTTTTATAGAAGCTTCGTGACATCAGCATTACTTCTCCCAGGGAGTAGGGTAAGACCCTCTCATGGGAGAGTCTTAAGACCCGCAATTGATGGCAGGGCACGTTGGCTCACTCCTGTAATCCCAGCACTTTCAGAGGCCGAGGTGGGCGGATCACAAGGTCAGGAGATTGAGACCATCCTGGCCAACATGGTGAAACCCCATATTTACTAAAAATACAAAAATTAGCCGGGCGTGGTGGCACATGCTTAGAGTCCCAGCTACTTGGGAGACTGAGGCAGGAGAATCGCTTGAACCTGTGAGGCGGAGAGGTTACGGTGAGCCAAGGTCGCACCACTGCACTCCAGCCTGGGCAACAGAGTGAGACTCCATCTAAAAATTTTTTTAAAAAGACCCACAATCAGAAAGCCAGGAGAAGGTCAGGGGCCTACCCCTGAGGCCCAACACAACATTATAACAAAGGACTATAACAAAGGACAAGGGCTATGGGAGTCATGTGCCAGTAACTGTGGATGAAAATCAATGGATATCCTAACACCACAATTGTTCAGGAAAGAACCTTTGAGTCAATCTTGACTCTCTCTCTTATACCCTACAGTGACATCATCACATCCTGATCGCTCTTTTTAAACACCTTTTCTTGGCCAGGCGCAGGAGAGGCCGAGGTGGGGGTGAGTCACCTGAGGTCAGGAGTTCATGACCAGCCTGACTAACATGATGAAACCCCATCTCTACTAAATACAAAAGGAAAACAGCCGGGCGTGGTGGTGCATGCCTGTAATCTGAGCTACTTGGGAGGCTGAGACAGGAGAATTGCTTGTACCTGGGAGGCAGAGGTTGCAGTGAGCCGAGATAGTGCCATTGCACTCCAGCCTGGGCAACAAGAGCGAAACTCTGTCTCACAAAAAAAGAAACAACAGGAATCTGATTCTGATTCCCTGAGGTGGAAGAGAGGTATTCTACTTATGCTCCCCTAGCACCCTTTGCATTTCTCTAATGGAGCATTTATGATAATGCTTCAAAATTATTGCTTGACTTATTTGTACAGCTTATTAAACTAGGAGCTTCTTGATCACAGGAGTAACCCCTTCATTTTTTGCATTTTTTGTTATCCCCAGGCACAACGTCTACAAATTAGTAAGTGTACAATAGTGGCATGTTGAATGGCTACTGAACTGATAAAGAATGGAAGATGTATTTGGTTTTATAAGGACATGATGAGGTTACTATTTATACCTAAATCCTTGTTTTCATTGGCATTCATCTTAGGTTGTGCTATTGTAATCAACATACAGAAAGGATCAACTTCTGGACATGGTGAATAAAACTGCAGTTATGCAGCATTTTTTTAATTTGGGGGGATTTAAAACAAATTCTGTCAAAGATATAATCATGTACAAAATATATCAAGTTGCAGATATTTGATTAATATGGAAAAAACTGTTTTCAATAAAAACATCACTATTTCCAAAAAAAAAAAAAAAAAAAAGAAACAACAACAAAAAAACCTTTTTCTTTTGAATTAATGTTATCTTTATATAAAACTTGGAAACGTAGAAAAGAGAGGTTCCATATACTTCTCACTCAGGTCCTGTAAATATCAGCATCTTACATAGCCAAGTTTTTTTTTTTTAAGTAAAAACAAATACTTTTAAATAAAGTATACTTTATTAAGTATAACATAGACAAGAAAAGTGCACATATCATAAGTGTACAGTTTGATAAATTTTCACACCGATGTAACCAGCAAAAGAACATTACCAGTGCCCCTGAAACCCTTCTTCCCTCCCATTCCAACACTACTGCCCCAAAGGGATTATCTTTTCATTTTAATGGAATATTTAGATATATTTCTTTCAATGCCTAGAACTAATCATTATCTATATTAATCTTCAAAACTGGACAAAGGGCAGAATGCTTTTAATTCTCTCTATCTCTTCTTCATCTCCCATAAAATATTATCGAATAATTCAATTCTGTATTGTTACTACTTTTAAGAACAGCTTATTTAGATTAACCACTTTCCTGGCTCATCTGCTTCCTATATCTCCTGTCTTTTTGTTGGGGTCTATAGCCATGTTTGATATTCTTTTCAGTTGTCCTCTTTCTCATCCCCCTTTCTATAGTTTGGAAATTTTCTAC
>NW_020259749.1:0-4745 GCF_003255815.1 Theropithecus gelada
CAAACACCACCTGTTCCCCAAAAACCTATTGAAATAAAAAATAAATTAAAGAAAAAAAAGATATCAGAGCCTCTGCAATAGCCAGTTTTTAAACATTTTTGAGATCTTCCTATGATCAGGTAATTGATGAATTTATAAATGTCGCATGACTGAAAATAATATAACATTTCTGATAAAGTCAAAATGTTTCTTTTATATAATTATTAGTCTAAATGTTTTATTTGTATTAATTTAAATCCTCTTCAGTGCTGTCCAACAAAGTCACATGTTATTTTAAATTTTCTAGTAGCTACTTTAAGATATGTAAAAATAAATTGGTAAGATTAATTTTAACCATATCTAATTTTAACCATAACTAAAGTATGATATTTTCAACATGTAATCAATATTTAAAATATTAATGAGATATTTTACTTTATTTTTTCATACCAAGTGTTTGAAATCAATGTATGTTTTCCAACTTAGAGCACATTTCAATTTGGACTAGCCATATCTAAATGGTCAATAACCTAGTGACTATGTGGCTAGTGACTACTATATTGGACAGTGCACCTCTAAATCCTTGGTTTTTTTTTTTTCTACTTGTGCTTTCTTTATATATTTTGAAGCTGTATACAAAGGTTCATGGATGGACAAGAACAAAACAAAAAAATTCTTCTTTGACCATTAACTCTTTAGGCTTTGAATTCATTTTTATCTCATATTAATATTGACACAGCTGTTTCTTGGTGCTAGCATTTCCCGAGTTAATATATATTTTTCTTTTCTTTTCTTTTCTTTTTTTGAGATACATACAACTGCATTTTGTTTTATTACCCAGAGAGTTGCTATCTTTTAATGGAAATATTAACCAAATTATATTGATTCTAAATAGTGGTGTATTTGGACTTATTTTTTTCATACACTTGTACTTTTTATTTACTGTGCTTTCTTATTATTTCTTTTCTTTTTTTCCATTCCTTACTTTTGTTGGATTAATCAAGGGTTTAGGTGTTCTGATTTTTTTTTTTTCTGTTTTGGCAGTTTAACAATGACATATCCTATTTCTGTTCTTCTAGTAGTTACCGTCACATGCGTCCGTGTGAAGAGAGTCCACCAAACAGGCTTTGTGTGAGCAACAAGGCTGTTTATTTCACCTGGATGCAGGCGGGCTGAGTCCCAAAAAGGAGTCAGCAAAGGGTGGTGGGATTATCATTAGTTCTTATAGGCTTGGGATAGGTGTACAAAGTACATTCTCAAGGGCGGGGAGAATATTACAGAGTACCTTCTTAAGAGTGGGGGAGAATATTACAAATACCTTCTTAAGGGCTGGGGAGAATATTCCATATCAGTTAGGGTGGGGCGGGAACAAATCACAATGGTGGAATGTCATCAGTTAAGGCTATTTTCACTTCTTTTGTGGATCTTCAGTTGCTTCAGGCCATCTGGATGTATACGTGCAAGTCACAGAGGATATGATGGCTTAGCTTGGGCTCAGAGGCCTGACAGTTACCTTTTTTTCAGCAAACAAAGCAAGTAGTTTTATGTCCAATGATATGTGACTGTCAGTTGATATGATATGTGACTGTCAGTTGATAACTACTTATTTTGTCCTCTGTTATTATTATATTTAATTTTAACTAATTTTAAGTTACATATATATTTTCTCCCTCTGAAAAAAAAAAACTAAAGCATTACAGATTTAGTCAAATTCCTCTTTGACTGCACCCCCAATACAAGTCCCTTCTCAAGAAGTAATGGCTATATTTAAGTTTAAAATATATTTTATGACTATATATGTACATGTACACATGTATGTATGAGTGTATGTGTGAATGAATGTATATACACCCATATACATAATGTGTGTGTATATCCATCCGCCAAACAAAACATTTTCTGTAACTTCATTTCTCGGAATTTATCATGAAGAAATAGTTGAGTAAGTAGGCAAATATAGATATAAAAGTACATTTCATAACCACATTGTAAAATATTTTTATACCCTAAATATTCACTAACAGGGGAATGGTTAAATAAATTGTGGTGTATTCAAATATTACACCAAAAATGATATAATATATTCTTAAATCCATTGACATAAAAAGATGACTAGAGTATATTCTCAAATTTTAAAAATTCAAGTTACAAACACACACATATGCACACCATCAAAAGGATATTCACCAAAATATAGTAATACAGTGATTACTTCTGACAGCTAAGATTCCAAGTGAGTTTTTAACTTTCTTACTCTTTTTATTTTTTATTTTTTTGAGACTGAGTCTCTCTCTGTCACCCAAGCTGGAGTGCAGTGGCACAATCTCGGCTCACTGCAACCTCCACCTCCTGGGTTCAAGCAATTCTCCTGCCTCAGCCTCCTGAGTAGCTGGGATTACAGGCACCCACCACCACACTCAGCTAATTTTTGTATTTTTGGTAGAGAGGGGGTTTCACCATTTTGGCCAGGCTGGTCTCGAACTCCTGACCTGAAGTGATCCACCCACCTCGGCCTCCCAAAATGCTGGGATTACAGGTGTGAGCCACCGGCACCCGGCCTACTCTCTTCTTTAATATTTATACTGATCAAATTGTCTAAAATGAGCATATATACATGTTATAGAAAATATTTGTAAAAACCTCATTCCCTTCCTTCCAAAAAAATCTTAAATAAAATCTTGAAAGAAAGAAGGAAAGGAAGGAAGGAAGGAAGGAAGGAAGGAAAGAAGGAAGGAAGGAAGGAAAGAAGGAAGGAAGGAAGGAAGGAAGGAAGGAAGGAAGGAAGGAAGGAAGGGAAGAAAGAATAACTCACCAAGGCCACACAGCTGTTAAGTGCCACAGCGTGAGTGCACGCACACCCAGGAAGGCTAGTTTCAGAGATCATGCCCTTAATAGCTGCACTACTATTCAGAAGCAGTGATCCAGTGAACATTTCGCTTCTAATGTAGGGCTTTGCCATTTTTATTCCAAATTCAGGGGCACATTATGAAGCCAAACCCTGGAGGACAGAGACTCTGAGCTCAGCAGCAAACAATGCCCTCAGGCAAAAGAAATAAGGCACAGCTCTCCCTGGATGAACACACTCAAGCAGACTTCCTCTAAGAACATCTTTTCTGCCCATCTCCTCCTTGTCAGTTCTTCCATCAGGAAAATGGGCACATATTAATACAATGTGCACCCATGGCAATAGATGCAAGAATTAATTAGTGCCTGAAACGTGTGTCAAGATTCTCTGCTAGAGGTGCTATAATAAGGGCAAAGTATTCTCATATAAATTCCAGTTTTGCATCCTGTGGCCTGTTCCTCTCTGGGCAGGAGGTGGTGCCCTGTCTTGTTGAGATCTGATCTCTAAATGCAACCATGTGTTTTCTTTCATCCAAATGACTGTGCTCATCTCAGGAGCAGCCTTTAATTTTCTTCTTGGAACCGACGACCATCCTTACTTACAGCAACAAAAGGTCCCCAGGACGGTGAGGTAAGATTTGAATTAAGATACCTTGGCATATTCCACTCCACAGCAATTAACAGGCAACAGGTTTTTAGCAGCACCCACTCTCTTCAGAGCAGCTACCTTTTGTCTTAAGAATCCCTGTCTATTGTGTTATCAAGTTGTCCTGATTAAGCAGCCTCCAGTGGCTGGCTCTCCGCAAGGTGGTAAACCAAGTAAATGTCACAGATGGGACCCCTTCCTCCAAGGGCCCACCCTCATGGGGTAGCCATGGGGTTGCCATGGGGTTATCGGCCTGGCTCCACATTGGTGACTTCAAGTACAGCCACGGCCACATGATTTGGAGGGGATGGCTATCCAGTTGGCCCATGATCCAGTTTCTTCCTTACTCTCACCTGCCACTTGGCCACTGTTGTTCATTAGCATCTCTCCCAGGAGTAGAGGAGAAAAAGGAAAGGAGAGCCAACATTTGCTTGTCCATCTGGCTCCCCATCAGCAACTCTGGTAAGTGTGTAATCTGATGGAACCATGGTCCAAGGTAGAATTTGGACTCTTTCCCTCACCCTGCCCCTTGTCAGGCATGTGAACTCCTGTTATGGCTTCAAGTCCCAGCCTTCTCTCAGGCCCCCAGGCAGTCAGAAGTTAGTCACTCCCTCCCTGGCTCCTGGAGACCCTCTCCAGGACTTGAGAACACTCATCACATTGTGTAGTAATTATCAGGGCCCTCGTCTGTCTGCCATTGGATGGGAACTCCCTGAGGTTGGAGCTGTATTCTTTCATCAGCTTAAGTCCTAGAGATTCTGGGCCCAGTGCTTGGCACATGACCGGAGGGTAAGAAATGTATGTTGAATGCACAAATAAACTCAAATGGCCCTTCTTTACCATTTCCTCAGAAAATCAAGAGTTAATACTCCAAGGTATTTTTTTTTTCTTGTTTGTCTGTTGCTTTTAAGAAAACGACATCTTAGGATTTCTGGAGACAGGCAGGGTGTTTTAATGAAATGATTCATCTCATTTATTAAGTGAACATTTTTTGACTTTCTGTGATGTAGTGGGCACTATCTTTGGTGCTGAGGAAGCAAAAAAGACAAAAACCTGCTCTCAAGGTACAAACATACTAGTGGTGATATTTTTTCTCAGGTACTGGCATTCCTCCGTAGTTTCCTACCTTATATTTTCCTCTCTAGCCCTTTTCCCTGAAGACAACAAACCATCTAACCAGTTTCCACCAAATAAACAAAATAACAAGGGTACGACTATAAAATAAATACATATGTAAAATAGTAGACTCCCCTTTTTGACCTTTCAGTGCCCCCCC
>NW_020259750.1:0-4740 GCF_003255815.1 Theropithecus gelada
CTCGACTCTTGAGGGAGGGGTTGTAGTTGGTGCTACTACCACTACCATAGATATACCCAATCCACTCCAGTCCCTTCCCTGGGGGCTGGCGGATCCAGCTCCAGTAGTAGTAACCGCTGATAGAGCCACCAGAGACAGCGCAGGTGAGGGACAGGGTGTCCGAAGGCTTCACCAGTCCTGGGCCCGACTCCTGCAGCTGCACCTGGGACAGGACCCCTGTGAACAGAGAGACCCACAGTGTTTCCTGGGATCACAGACAACCTCCCATATCGTCATATCTGCATCCCCGAGACACTCACATCTGGGAGCTGCCACCAGGAGAAGGAAGAACCACAGGTGCTTCATGTTCTTGCACAGGATGTCCGTGACTCTCAGAGAGCATTTCCCATGTGAGCAGGAGCTGAATTTAAGGAAATGTGTGGTGGCTTCCTGTGGGTGCCTAAGTGAGGATTTGCATGTGGGTGGTGCCTTTGTATGGAGAGGTGAAAAGGGATGAGGGAGACCCCAGTCTTTGGGCTCACCCTGAGAGGAGGATGCTGGCTGTGCCCTCTGAGAACTCAGTTCTCTTCCTGGGGCCTCCCATCACCAAGCCCACAGTCCTCTTCTTCCAGGTAGGGAGATGTGCTCAAGGAGCTGGTCTGGGAGATGAGTGTGATCATGGATGAAGGACAGATTTTGGAACAGGTTCTATACTGTTCTACCTGTGAAGATTTATATGAAACCAACCAAACATCCAGGTTATCTAAATTGTCAAATCTCCATTCAAAAACATTAGAGCAGCAGCTAAATATCTGAGTCACAGTAAATTTATACAAACCTACATCCATGTAATGTTTATTGTAATTCAGAATATCCATCATGGTTAGAGGGAATATGTGTGTCCCAGAGAGTGCGTCATAAAAAAAAAAAAAAGAAAGAAAAAGAAACCCTGAGACCTTCCCTTTTGTGAACGTTTGAAATTTGGGATTCTGTCTGCAATCTCAGGAGAAGGTAGTGGGACGTATCTCCAACCGTCTCAATGTGTGATGCTGAGAATGTGGCCTGACCTTTATACACTTCTGTGTGAATAGATGTAGATTGGGCATCACAGTGACAATTTCAGTCAAAAACGATAATAGGTCAGCACAGGAGCATAGTCTCATCATCAAGATTAGTGCAATTGCCTTTCCTGGGAACAAGAGAGGACATCTGTGAGCCCTCCCCTCTGAGAGCACAAGGAACTCTGGTTCTTCCCTGACAGGTCACACTTCTGAAACATGGCTGGAAAATGGCAGTCAAGCCCAGAGTCCTCACCCACATATTTATCGTGTCAGGTACACCTGTGTCTGAAAGACTTTCTACTTCATTGAATTGCATGAACATACCTTAGAGTTTGCGGTATTGCAACTTGGGCATTTGACATTAGTTTGGTGAATTATATCATAAATAATTATCTCCATGGATGTGGGTAACAGGAGATTCATCAGAAGTTGGGTGTATTTTAACATGAGGACAAACCTGGGCTGTCTTGTTAGGACCTGAACAAGTGAGCTGACCTGTGGGACACAGAGGGAAAGACACAGAGCCAACATCCAGAGCCAGGTGAACTCCTGACCTACCAGGTGGTCTCTGGACATTTTGTTTCAACACATCCAGAAAGACCTTCCTCACCTTCAGGAGAATCATGAACATTGAGGGAAATTGAGATAAATTTTTATTTACAGAGAATAATTCATAGGCTTGTAGACATCTGTGTGGGTGTGTACAGGATTGCTAGGATATGCTCGTACACACAACAGAAGAAATAATTCTATTTCATGGAAAGAAAACCAAAGAGCTTCTGAATTGGTAGGTATTCTTTGCTGCAAATGTGTCAGGTCACTAGATCATGTTATGATGCTGGAGGTAACACTTCCCAACACTGTCCTGGAGACAAAATGCAAAAGAGTAAAGATTCAAGTGAGATTCCTTTGAAAAATACAAGTAAGGAACAGACCAAAACAAATGAATCGTTATGTAAAGAGTGCTAATGAAATGAAACAATAAATTCCATGTTGAGGGGATAGGGAAGTTCCATCTGACAGCTCATTTTCACCTTTATGGGCAGCAAGTGCCCTCTGCAGCCCAGCTCCCACCCTGAAGGGAGGTTTCTGTCTGAGCACTGCGAGTGAGCTGGAGTCACTGTGAGCCATTCAGAAAAGTAGTTGATTCTACTTCTTCAAATGGGAATTTAAACAATCAACTCCTCAGCTTAGCCAGTCTATTTTTGTAACTGTGCGTGACCCTTGGGAATGCCCTCACAATTTCTTTCATAATGGGAGTTGACTGTGCCATGAAGGTAACAGGAAGATGTGTAAATTTAAAGGCTGGGTACATAGACTGCTGAATTATCAAAGCCTGGAGCCTATCACCTTCTGTCATCTTGCTTAATTGATTGTGAATTTGTTTTCAGTTGTTTAGTTCAAGTTCCCATAACTCACTTTCTGATAAAATAGTCACATACGATAATCTTGAGATATTAAAATGAAAAACAATCACTAATTTCAAAATGAACCTAACTTCCAGGAGAGATGAAAATTCCTTTGTGGTGAAGGGTGTGAAGGATGGAGACATGGTTGAATACTGAGGTTGTGTTCACAATTGTATTATTTTAATTAGGGAACTTCCGTACATCCCTTATACTTATTAGAAACTCCCATTGAGAACCTTGATCTAACGCAATTAGTTGATGGGTCACAAAAAAAAAAAAAAAAAAAAGAAGCTGAAGGTTACTGAGCAGGAATTGCTACTACACCTTTAGCTTTCCTTTAGAACACATTTCTCTACCTGATGTGAAATTAGCCCAGGTGCACTGATGAGCGTTTTACAGTTAACCAAAGCCCAGGAAATGGGTACTCGTGTGTGGAGCAGGGCATGGCCTGGGATGCTTCGCAAACAAAGTGGCTTCTCACGTCTTCTGGAAAACTCATCAAAACGGGCAAGGTAGGGATCTCTTAGGAGCACCCGTCTATCCCACATTCATGGCTAACATAAAAGTGGAAGTTGATGCAAAATGAGATCATATGGAAGATAAAGAAACTGCTGCACCACTGCCTCAGCTCAGCACAGCTACCTCTTCCCTCAGGGCTTCTGACTCTCTCAGGATGTGGGTTTCCACACTGTGTCTCTCGTACAGTAATGCACGGCCGTGTCCTCACCCTTTAGGCTGCTGATCTGCAGACGCACTGTGCTGACAGAGGTGTCCATGGAGAAGACAAATCATCCTGTATAGCCCTGGGCATACGTTAGGTTCCCAGTGTTGGTGTTCACCCATCCCATCCACTCAAGCCCTTCTCCAGGGACCTGTCTCACCCAATTCATACCATAGGTGGTAAAGCTGTAACCAGAAGCCTTGCAGAAGACCTTCACTGAGGCCACAGGCTGCTTCACCTCAGGCCCAAACTGCACCAGCTGCACCTGGGAGTAGGCACCGGTGGAGAGGACACAGAATTGCATGAAGTCTCACTTGACTGACCTGGTTTCTCTCTCAGCCCTGGAACTGGGGAGCCCCTTAACTTTTGCTGCTGCCACCAAGAAGAGGACCCTGTAGGTCGTGTCCACGGTGAGGAGCTGTGCTGTTGGTGGGGTGTGGTCCTGAGGAGGGGTGTTGCTGTTGGGTGATGCTCTCAGGGCACAGAGTTATCTGAATTAACCTCAGTGATTTGCATATTTCATGAATGATGCTATTGAATAGCCCAATTCCTGACCCAGTGTGAGAAAGAGCAAATACATGACACATGGACGACACAGTTGTAGAAGCTGAGGGTTCAAACCGTAATCCTGTTAGAGGCCATGCATCCCCTACACATCCCTGAACTCTGTGTTGACAGAGCTTCCCCCACTGGAGAACAAGCTCCCCCAGGACACGCACCTCACTTTGAATCCACATTTGAATGAATCAGGGGCAACTTGAACCATTTCTAGACCTTAATATGTGAATGCATTACTTTGGGAATGAGTGTGTTTATCCAAAAATTGCACTGATTTGAAAGAAAGGAGCTCTTCCTGACCTCCAGCTGCTTACTATTAAGATAACTAGCAGAGTTTGAAATCCCCATTGTGAAAGTGGTTCTCATTACAGCTTCTAGTTTGATAAATGCTCCCAAATTGAATGGAATATTTATACAAACATCAGAAGTTCTTGTGAAATACTTATATTAGATATTTTTAAAGGAAGTCCCCGGGCCCTAAGAGGAATCCCTCCACAGCCTCCTGTGCACCTGCTCTGGGGCATGACCCTGTGCTGGGTTTATCCTGAGCGCCCCCTGCAGCCCAGTCCCTACCTAGCAGGAGGGTTTCTGTCTGAACGTAGTATATTGTATTCCTACCAGTGTCTCTAGCCCATGTATTAAGTGGCTGTGCCCTGGCTCAGAATTCTCCTTTAGTGACACAACATGCTTCTCACACCATCTTTTGAAATACTGAATTGGCCTTAGGAAACCCAGAACTCTACAGGGAGACCCGAAGAAAAGAGGAGCCCTTTCCCGGAGCTCTAGAGGCACTGAATCGTTTGACATATGGTGAACCCAAAAACTCTTCAGGGATTTGGGGAGGATGCATTTCCTTTAGGGTCCTGCAGTTGATTATTGCACCTGAGAATACCTGCAGGTGCAGGTGCACGTGGATAGAACTCTAGTATTCGAAACACACACACACACACACACACACACACACTCTGTGGCTAATTTTTACATTAATCGGCCCTATGTTTTTCCTTTTTTT
>NW_020259751.1:0-4740 GCF_003255815.1 Theropithecus gelada
AGAAATAGGGCTAGCAAAGAGATCCACGAAATACAGATGTAACTCTGGGAGATGAATTAATACAACACTCAGCAGTTTCTCAGAAAGCTTCTTTCCAGATTTCTTCTGAGGATATTTCCTTTTTCACCATAGCCTTCTACGGGCTTCCAAATATCACTTTGCCAATTCCACAAGAACTGTCTTATGGAAAGGCCTCTTGAGGGGAAAGATGTAATTCTGTGAGATGATTTCACAGAAAACAAAGAAGGTTCTCAGAAAGCTTCTTTTTCTTTGTTATCGGAGGATATTTCCTTTGGCCCTATAGTCTTCAAAGGTATCCGAAATATCTGTTCTCAGAATCCACAGAAATAAGGCTATCAAAGAGATCCACGAAATACAGATGTGACTCTGGGAGATGAATTAACAGAACACTCAGCAGGTCCTCAGAAAGCTTCTTTCCAGATTTCATCTGAGGATATTTCCTTTTTCAACGTAGCCGTCTATGGGCTTCCAAATATCACTTTGCCAATTCCATAAGAACTGTCTTAGCGAAAGGCTTCTTGAGGGTAAAGCTCGAACTCTGTGAGATGCTTTCACAGAACACAAAGAAGTTTCTCAGAAAACTTCTTTCTCTTTGTTATCGGAGGATAGTTCCTTTGGCCCTAGAGTCTTCAAAGGGATCCGAAATATCTGTTCTCATATTCCACAGAAATAAAGTTGCAAAGAGATCCACGAAATACACATGTAACTCTGTGAGATGAATTAACAGAACATTCAGCAGTTTCTCAGAAAGCTTCTTTCCAGATTTCATCTCAGGATATTTCCTTTTTCACCGTAGCCCTCTAGGGGTTCCAAATATCAGTTTGCCAATCCCACAAGAACTGTCTTAGGGAAAGGCCTCTTGAGGGGAAAGCTGTAATTCTGTGAGATGATTTCACAGAACACAAAGAATTTTCTCAGAAAGCTTCTTTCTCTTTGTTATCGGAGGATATTTCCTTTGGTCCTATAGTCTTCAAAGGGATCCGAAATATCTGTTCTCAGAATACACAGACATAAGGCTAGCAAAGAGATCTACGAAATATAGATGTAACTCTGGGAGATGAATTAACAGAACACTCAGCAGTTTCTCAGAAATCTTCTTTCCAGATTTCATCTGAGGATATTTTCTTTTTCAACGTAGCCCTCTATGGGCTTCCAAATATCACTTTGCCAACTCCACAAGAACTGTCTTAGCGAAAGGCTTCTTGAGGGGAAAGTAGTAACTCTGTGAGTTGATTTCACAGAACACAAAGAAGTTTCTCAGAAAGCTTCTTTCTCTTTGTTANCGAAATATCTGTTCTCAGAATACACAGAAATAAGGCTAGCAAAGAGATCTACGAAATATAGATGTAACTCTGGGAGATGAATTAACAGAACACTCAGCAGTTTCTCAGAAATCTTCTTTCCAGATTTCATCTGAGGATATTTTCTTTTTCAACGTAGCCCTCTATGGGCTTCCAAATATCACTTTGCCAACTCCACAAGAACTGTCTTAGCGAAAGGCTTCTTGAGGGAAAAGTAGTAACTCTGTGAGTTGATTTCACAGAACACAAAGAAGTTTCTCAGAAAGCTTCTTTCTCTTTGTTATCGGAGGATATTTCCTTTGGCCCTACAGTCTTCAAAGGGATCCGAAATATCTGTTCTCAGACTCCACAGAAATTAGGCTAGCAAAGAGATCTACGAAATACAGATGTAACTCTGGGAGATGAATTAACACAACACTCAGCAGTTTCTCAGAAAGCTTCTTTCCAGATTTCATCTGAGGATATTTCCTTTTTCACCAAAGCCTTCTACGGGCTTCCAAATATCACTTTCTCAATTCCAAAAGAACTGTCTTAGGGAAAGGCCTCTTGAGGGGAAAGCTGTAATTCTGTGAGATGATTTCACAGAACACAAAGAAGTTTCTCAGAAAGCTTCTTCCTCTTTGTTATGGGAGGATATTTCCTGTGGCCCTGTAGTCTTCAAAGGGATCCGAAATATCTGTTCTCAGATTCCACAGAAATAAGGCTAGCAGAGAGATCCACGAAATACAGATGTAACCCTGTGAGATGAATTAACAGAACACTAAGGAATTTCTCAGAAGGCTTCTTTCCAGATTTCATCTGAGGATATTTCCTTTTCCAACAGAGCCCTCTATGGGCTTCCAAATATCACTTTGCCAATTCTACAAGAACTGTCTTAGCGAAGGGCTTCTTGAGGGGAAAGCTGTAACTCTGTGAGATGATTTCACAGAACACAAAGAAATTTCTCAGAAAGCTTCTTTCTCTTTGTTATCGGACGATGTATCCTTTGGCCCTAAAGTCTTCAAAGGGATCTGAAATATCTGCTCTAAGATTCCACAGAAATAAGACTAGCAAAGATATTCACGAAATACAGATATAACTCTGTGAGATGAATTAACAGAACACTCAGGAGTTTCTCAGGCATCTTCTTTCCAGATTTCATCTGAGGATATTTCCTTTTTCACCATAGCCCTCTATGGGCTTCCAAATATCACTTTGCAATTACACAAGAACTGTCTTAGCGAAAGGCTTCTTGAGGGGAATGCTGTAACTCTGTGAGATGATTTCACAGAACACAAAGAAGTTTCTCAGAAAGCTTCTTTCTCTTGTTATCGGAGGATATTTCCTTTGGCCCTAGAGTCTTCAAAGGGATCCGAAATATCTGTTCTCAGATTCCACAGAAATAATGGTAGCAAAGAGATTCACGAAATACAGATGTAGCGCTGAGAGGTGAATTAGCAGAACACTCTGCAGTTTCTCAGAAAGCTTCTTTCTAGATATCATCTGAGGATATTTCCTTTTTCACCATAGCCCTCTATGGGCTTCCAAATATCACTTTGACAATTCCACAAGAACTGTCTTAGCGAAAGGACTCTTGAGGGGAAAGCTGTACCTTTGTGAGATGATTTCACAGAAAACAAAGTAGTTTCTCAGATAGCTTCTTTCTGTTTGTTATTGGAGGATATTTCTTTTGGACCTATAGTCTTCAAAGTTATCCGAAATATCTGTTCTCAGATTCCACAGAGATAAGGCTAGCAAAGAGATCCACGAAATACAGACGTATCTCTGTGAGATGAATTCACAGAACACTCAGGAGTTTCTCAGGAAGCTTCTTTCCAGATTTCACCTGAGGATATTTCCTTTTTCACCATAGCCCTCTATGGGCTTCCAAATATCACTTTGCCAATTCCACAAGAACTGTCTTATCGAAAGGCTTCTTGAGGGGAAAGCTGTAGCTCTGTGAGATGATTTCACAGAACACAAAGAAGATTCTCAGAAAGCTTCTTTCTTTTTGTTATCGGAGGATATTTCCTTTGGACCTATAGTTCTCAAAGGTATCTGAAATATGTGTTCTCACATTCCACAGAAATAAGGCTAGTAAAGAGATCCACGAAATACAGATGTAACTCTGTGAGATGAATTAACAGACCACTCAGCAGTTTCTCAGAAAGCTTCTTTCCAGATTTCATCTGAGGATAATTACTTTTTCACCCTAGCCCTCTATGGGCTTCCAAATATCACTTTGCCAATTCCACAAGAACTGTCGTAGCGAAAGACTTCTTTAGGGGAAAGTTGTAACTCTCTGAGATGATTTCACAGAACACCAAGAGGTTTCTCAGAAAGCTTCTTTCTCTTTGTTATCGGAGGATATTTCTTTTGGCCCTATAGTCTTCAAAAGGATCCGGAATATCTGTTCTCAGATTCCACAGAAATAAGGCTAGCAAAGAGATCCACGAAATACAGATGTAACTCTATGAGATGAATTAAGAGAACACTCAGGAGTTTCTCAGGAATCTTCTTTCCAGATTTCATGTGAGGATATTTCCTTTTTCACCATAGCCCTCTATGGGCTTCCAAATAACACTTTGCCAATTCCACAAGAACTGTCTTAGCGAAATTCTTCTTGAGGGGAAAGCTGTAGCTCAGTGACATGATATCACAGAACACAAAGAAGTTTCTCAGAAAGCTTCTTTCTCTTTGTTATCGCAGGTTATTGCCTTTGGCCCTATAGTCCTCAAAGGGATCGGAAATATATGTTCTCAGATTCCACAGAAATAAGGCTAGCAAAGAGATCCACGAAATACAGATATAACTCCATGAGATGAATTAACAGAACACTCAGCAGTTTCTCAGAAATCTTCTTTCCAGATTTCATTTGAGGATATTTCCTTTTTCACCATAGCCCCCTAGGGGCTTCCAAATATCACTTTGGCAATTCCACAAGAACTGTCTTAGCGAATGGCTTCTTGAGGGGAAAGCTGTAACTCTGTGAGATGATTTCACAGAACACAAAGAAGTTTCTCAGAAAGCTTCTTTCTCTTTGTTATCGGAGGATATTTCCTTTGGCCCTAGAGTCTTCAAAGGGATCTGAAATATATGTTCTCAGATTCCAGAGAAATAAGGCTCGCAAAGAGATCCACGAAATACAGATGAAACTCTAGGAGATGAATTAACAGAACACTCAGCAGTTTCTCAGAAAGCTTCTTTCCAGATTTCAACTGAGGATATTTCCTTTTTCACCATAGACCTCTATGGGCTTCCAAATATCACTTTGCAATTACACAAGAAATGTCTTAACGAAAGGCTTCTTGAGGGGAATGCTGTAACTCTGTGAGATGATTTCACAGAACACAAAGAAGTTTCTCAGAAAGATTCTTTCTCTTTGTAATCGGAGGATATTTCCTTTGGCCCTAGAGTCTTCAAAGGGATCCGAAATATC
>NW_020259752.1:0-4738 GCF_003255815.1 Theropithecus gelada
TACTTTAAGTTCTAGGGTACATGTGCATAACGTGCAGGTTTGTTACATATGTATACTTGTGCCATGTTGGTGTGCTGCACCCATCAACTCGTCAGCACCCATCAACTCGTCATTTACATCAGGTATAACTCCCAATGCAATCCCTCCCCCCTCCCCCCTCCCCATGATAGGCCCCGGTGTGTGATGTTCCCCTTCCCGAGTCCAAGTGATCTCATTGTTCAGTTCCCACCTATGAGTGAGAACATGCAGTGTTTGGTTTTCTGTTCTTGTGATGGTTTGCTGAGAATGATGGTTTCCAGCTGCATCCATGTCCCTACAAAGGACACAAACTCATCCTTTTTGATGGCTGCATAGTATTCCATGGTGTATATGTGCCACATTTTCTTAATCCAGTCTGCCACTGATGGACATTTGGGTTGATTCCAAGTCTTTGCTATTGTGAATAGGGCCGCAATAAACATATGTGTGCATGTGTCTTTATAGCAGCATGATTTATAATTCTTTGGGTATATACCCAGTAATGGGATGGCTGGGTCATATGGTACTTCTAGATCTAGATCCTTGAGGAATCGCCATACTGTTTTCCATAATGGTTGAACTAGTTTACAATCCCACCAACAGTGTATAAGTGTTCCTATTTCTCCACATCCTCTCCAGCACCTGTTGTTTCCTGACTTTTTAATGATCGCCATTCTAACTGGTGTGAGATGGTATCTCATTGTGGTTTTGATTTGCATTTCTCTGATGGCCAGTGATGATGAGCATTTTTTCATGTGTCTGTTGGCTGTATGCATGTCTTCTTTTGAGAAATGTCTGTTCATATCCTTTGCCCACTTTTTGATGGGGTTGTTTTTTTCTTGTAAATTTGTTTGAGTTATTTGTAGGTTCTGGATATTAGCCCTTTGTCAGATGAGTAGATTGCAAAAATTTTCTCCCATTCTGTAGGTTGCCTGTTCACTCTGATGCTAGTTTCTTTTGCTGTGCAGAAGCTCTTTAGTTTAATGAGATCCCCTTTGTCAAATTTGGCTTTTGTTGCCATTGCTTTTGGTGTTTTAGACATGAAGTCCTTGCCCATGCCTATGTCCTGAATGGTATTACCTAGGTTTTCTTCTAGGGTTTTTATGGTATTAGGTCTAACATTTAAGTCTCTAATCCATCTTGAATTAATTTTCATATAAGGAGTAAGGAAAGGATCCAGTTTCAGCTTTCTACTTATGGCTAGCCAATTTTCCCAGCACCATTTATTAAATAGGGAATCCTTTCCCCATTTCTTGTTTCTCTCAGGTTTGTCAAAGATCAGATGGCTGTAGATGTGTGGTATTATTTCTGAGGACTCTGTTTTGTTCCATTGGTCTATATCTCTGTTTTGGTACCAGTACCATGCTGTTTTGGTTACTGTAGCCTTGTAGTATAGTTTGAAGTCAGGTAGCGTGATGCCTCCAGCTTTGTTCTTTTGACTTAGGATTGTCTTGGCAATGTGGGGTCTTTTTTGGTTCCATATGAACTTTAAAGCAGTTTTTTCCAATTCTGTGAAGAAACTCATTGGTAGCTTGATGGGGATGGCATTGAATCTATAAATTACCTTGGGCAGTATGGCCATTTTCACAATATTGATTCTTCCTATCCATGAGCATGGTATGTTCTTCCATTTGTTTGTGTCCTGTTTTATTTCACTGAGCAGTGGTTTGTAGTTCTCCTTGAAGAGGTCCTTTACATCCCTTGTAAGTTGGATTCCTAGGTATTTTATTCTCTTTGAAGCAATTGTGAATGGAAGTTCATTCATGATTTGGCTCTCTGTTTGTCTGTTACTGGTGTATAAGAATGCTTGTGATTTTTGCACATTAATTTTGTATCCTGAGACTTTGCTGAAGTTGCTTATCAGCTTAAGGAGATTTTGGGCTGAGACAATGGGGTTTTCTAAATATACAATGGTATCATCTGCAAACAGGGACAATTTGACTTCTTCTTTTCCTAACTGAATACCCTTGATTTCTTTCTCTTGCCTGATTGCCCTAGCCAGAACTTCCAATACTTTGTTGAATAGGAGTGGTGAGAGTGGGCATCCCTGCCTTGTGCCAGTTTTCAAAGGGAATGCTTCCAGTTTTTGCCCATTCAGTATGATATTGGCTGTTAGTTTGTCATAAATAGCTCTTATTATTTTGAGATACGTTCCATCAATACCGAATTTGTTGAGCGTTTTTAGCATGAAGGGCTGTTGAATTTTGTCAAAAGCCTTTTCTGCATCTATTGAGATAATCATGTGGTTCTTGTCTTTGGTTCTATTTATATGCTGCATTACGTTTATTGATTTGCGAATGTTGAACCAGCCTTGCATCCCAGGGATGAAGCCCACTTGATCATGGTGGATAAGCTTTTTGATGTGCTTCTGGATCCTGTTTGCCAGTATTTTATTGAGGATTTTTGCATCGATGTTCATCAGGGATATTGGTCTAAAATTCTCTTTTTTTGTGTGTCTCTGCCAGGCTTTGGTATCAGGATGATGTTGGCCTCATAAAATGAGTTAGGGAGGATTCCCTCTTTCTCTATTGATTGGAATAGTTTCAGAAGGAATGGTACCAGCTCCTCCTTGTACCTCTGGTAGAATTCGGCTGTGAATCTGTCTGGTCCTGGACTTTTTTTTGGTTAGTAGGCTATTAATTATTGCCTCAATTTCAGAGCCTGCTATTGGTCTGTTCAGGGATTCAGCTTCTTCCTGGTTTAGTCTTGGGAGAGTGTAAGTGTCCAGGAAATTATCCATTTCTTCTAGATTTTCTAGTTTATTTGCGTAGAGGTGTTTATAGTATTCTCTGATGGTAGTTTGTATTTCTGTGGGGTCGGTGGTGATATCCCCTTTATCATTTTTTATTGCGTCTACTTGATTCTTCTCTCTTTTCTTCTTTATTAGTCTTGCTAGCGGTCTATCAATTTTGTTGATCTTTTCAAAAAACCAACTCCCGGATTCATTGATTTTTTGGAGGGTTTTTGTGTCTCTATCTCCTTCAGTTCTGCTCTGATCTTAGTTATTTCTTGCCTTCTGCTAGCTTTGGAATGTGTTTGCTCTTGCTTCTCTAGTTCTTTTAATTGTGATGTTAGAGTGTCAATTTTAGATCTTTCCAGCTTTCTCTTTTGGGCATTTAGTGCTATAAATTTCCCTCTACACACTGCTTTAAATGTGTCCCAGAGATTCTGGTATGTTGTATCTTTGTTCTCATTGGTTTCAAAGAACATCTTTATTTCTGCCTTCCTTTCGTTATGTACCCAGTAGTCATTCAGGAGCAGGTTGTTCAGTTTCCATGTAGTTGACCGGTTTTGATTGAGTTTCTTAGTCCTGAGTACTAGTTTGATTGCACTGTGGTCTGAGAGACAGTTTGTTATAATTTCTGTTCTTGTACATTTGCTGAGGAGTGCTTTACTTCCAATTATGTGGTCAATTTTGGAATAAGTGCAATGTGGTGCTGAGAAGAATATATATTCTGTTGATTTAGAATATCAACAGAGAGTTCTGTTCTATAGATGGAGAGTTCTATAGATGTCTATTAGGTCTGCTTGCTGCAGAGATGAGTAGGATTCCTGGATATCCTTGTTAACTTTCTGTCTCGTTGATCTGTCCAATGTTGACAGTGGGGTGTTGAAGTCTCCCATTATTATTGTATGGGAGTCTAAGTCTCTTTGTAAGTCTCTAAGGACTTGCTTTATGAATCTGGGTGCTCCTGTATTGGGTGCATATATATTTAGGATAGTTAGCTCTTCCTGTTGAATTGATCCCTTTACCATTATTTATGGCCTTCTTTTTCTCTTTTGATCTTTGATGGTTTAAAGTCTGTTTTATCAGAGACTAGTATTGCAACCCCTGCTTTTTTTTGTTCTCCATTTGCTTGGTAGATCTTCCTCCGTCCCTTTATTTTGAGCCTATGTATGTCTCTGCATGTGAGATGGGTCTCCTGAATACAGCAGACTGATGGGTCTTGACTCTTTATCCAGTTTGCCAGTCTGTGTCTTTTAATTGGAGCATTTAGTCCATTTATATTTAAGGTTAATATTGTTATGTGTGAACTTGATCCTGCCATTATGATATTAACTGGTTATTTTGCTCGTTAGTTGATGCAGTTTCTTCCTAGCCTCGATGGTCTTTACATTTTGGCATGTTTTTGCAATGGCTGGTACCGGTTGTTCCTTTCCATGTTGAGTGCTTCCTTCAGGGTCTCTTGTAAGGCAGGCCTAGTGGTGACAAAATCTCTAAGCATTTGCTTATCTGTAAAGGATTTTATTTCTCCTTCACTTATGAAACTTAGTTTGGCTGGATATGAAATTCTGGGTTTAAAATTCTTTTCTTTAAGAATGTTGAATATTGGCCCCCACTCTCTTCTGGCTTGTAGAGTTTCTGCCGAGAGATCTGCTGTGAGTCTGATGGGCTTCCCTTTGTGGGTAACCCGACCTTTCTCTCTGGCTGCCCTTAAGATTTTTTCCTTCATTTCAACTTTGGTGAATCTGGCAATTATGTGTCTTGGAGTTGCTCTTCTCGAGGAGTATCTTTGTGGCGTTCTCTGTATTTCCTGGATTTGAATGTTGGCCTGCCCTACTAGGTTGGGGAAGTTCTCCTGGATGATATCCTGAAGAGTGTTTTCCAACTTGGTTCCATTTTCCCCCTCACTTTCAGGCACCCCAATCAGACGTAGATTTGGTCTTTTTACATAATCCCATACTTCTTGCAGGCTTTGTTCATTTCTTTTTCTTCTTT
>NW_020259753.1:0-4736 GCF_003255815.1 Theropithecus gelada
CTCTAATGTGGACACTGTTCAGGTATGTTCATAGTAGCAAACAATTTTGACAAATATGTCCAGTAAGAAGACAATATATGCATTTCCAAAGAAAGTGGACATCTGTCTGTAATCAGTGCATTTAGAGCTGCAAACCACTGTTCCTGACAATGAGGCAAAGTTAAGTTACAACGAAAAAAATGCAGATCTACACCTTCTCAGGGCTGGGGTTTATAATTGCCATCATCTTTTCCGCAAGACAGTTCAACATTGGATATATGTGCTTGTGTCAGGAAACAGTCAGTGTGGAAACGTGTGCACTTATCTGAGTGAAGAGTTCTCATGGAGACATGTTTGTTTGTCTGAGACAAGAGTCCGCATGAGGAAATGTCTGTTTTCTGAGGAAAGAGTAAATGTAAGGGCATATGTGGTGGTCTGAGGAAAGAGTCCATGTGGGGCCACGTGTGTTTGTCTGAGGGAAGAATCCACACGAGGAAAGGTGTGTTTGTCTGACAGAAGAGCCCACATGTTGACAGGTGTGTGTACAAATCTGAGAGTAAATGTCCATTCAGGAACAGTGCATACTTGAACTGAGCTGAAGTTTGGGGAAAACCTTTCTCAAGCAAGGAAAGAAAAGAATGTTCTGGGTTGTTTGCTTGTCAGGAAGAAAAAACCTGGGTTATTTGCTTGTTAGAAAGAAAAAGCCTGGGTCACGTAGAAAATTGATTTTGTCTTATTTAAAGGTCTTCATTGAATGGAAACATCATACATGCAAGTCAGGAAAATTACTTCATTCTTTGTTTCATGTATCTCATAACATTCCCACACTCCCAAATACATTATTAGATAATTTTATAGAGTATGCACTTAATCTAGGGGTTAATGAACTGCTAAATATATTTTAATTGTATATATTTAGGTTTATATTTTCCATCACAAAATTATGAGCTTAGACAAATTAATTGTGTCATGTCTCAACCATTGCATATCACTAGAATATTCTTATTCTTCTTAAACAGAGCCTGTTTTACTTATTTTACAACCACCCTCTAAATTGCTGGAATATCCTGCTTACTTGATTCTAGTTTTGGCTTTTACAGAATTTCAAACAAATGAAACGATATCGTGTAATTGAAATGACTTCACAGAAGAAAGTGGAAAATGAAGTTGCTGACATAAGTAACTTTGAAAATGAGGAGGTTCTGTAAGTTTTAGATGTAAACAAACCACACATAACCACTCTATTCTAGTAGATAAACATGTTTCCTACAATGGTACAACATTACATTTCTGATGCGGCTCTGCATGTGTCCTGAAATTGTGCAGCTAAGTAATAAAATGGCATGTGGTGGGATGGGGTTCCTCACTTTGCAGTGGGTGGTTATAGACAGTCAAGGAAGGAAGGCTGGAAAGGTCCATGTGGTAGCATAGTTGGGTGGAGAGTCCAGTGTCTTCTCATTTTTAATGTAATCAAGTTACAGAAGATTAGATACATAAACAGTTTTGAAGTGTCCACAAACATGGTTCCTATAAACATGCACGTTTACTAGGGCAATTGGGTGAGAGGTCCTAGAAGTACTTACACCACATTAAAAAACAGAAATACCCAGTATCACAATATTTTATTTTAATATTATTCTTTAAAATCAGAAACAAACACTCTTTATAAAAATGGCTAATTCCATGTATGAAAAAGGTAATATAGAAAATGAACTTAGAATTTTTTGTAATATCCAGGAAACAGGGAAGTGTTCAAAAACAAAAGGATGAAGTGGGCTGTAAAGATGCAGGATCCAAACTAAATCAGCGCCCAGCACCTAATAAAGCTGTGGCAATTTGAACAACAAAATGAATAATGTAGCATGGATCTTTTTCAGAGTATTTTTCAGCATTGCTCATCCATCCTCTGTGTCTGCATTTCAGAGAGGGCAGGATCAAAGGATTCCTAGGTCTGGATGCACAGGGTAATCTGCCCATCACTCTTTCTCAGTCTCTAGCGTATTAATAGATGATTAAATAAATAATAGATGATTAAATAAACAAACAATGGGAAGAAGAACACATCTCCTTACAGAAGTGTTCCAAATATCTCGGGAGAAGGGTCCTGCAATCAATAGGTGAAGACTAAACACTCATGAGTTGATTGTGGCCTGAGATTAGAGACACGGGAAAAAAAATCACTAATAGTGTATTTTATAGTGAGACTTCACATATAATGCCAAATACATGATCTATGAATGAATAATTTTTTTTGGTCTAAATTTGTTTAAACACACACACACAAACATTTTTCTTCAATATCCACTGATAAGGGAGAAAAAGGCAACCACAGACTGGGAGAAAATACTTCCAAATCACATGTTTGTTAAATCAATCTTTTTCATTTGTTTTGTTTGTTTTTTGTTTGTTTGTTTGTTTGGAGATGGAGTCTTGCTCAGTTGCCTAGGCTGGAGTGCGGTGGCACGATCTCAGTTCACTGCAAGCTCCGTCTCCTGGGTTCATGCGATTCACCTGCCTCAGCCTTCGGAGTAGCTGGAACTACAGGCGCCCACCACTACACCTGGATGATTTTTTAAAAATTTTATTTTTAGTAGAGACGGGGTTTCACTGTGTTAGCCAGGATGGTCTCGATCTCCTAAACTCGTGATCCGCCCATCTCAGCCTCCCAAAGTGCTGGGATTACAGCTGTGAGCCACCCACCCCGGCCAATTTTTTAAATTTGTTAAATGACTTTTATAATCAATATGCAGGTAAACTTACAACTAATCAAAAGAAAACAATGCAGTTAAAAATCAACCAAATATCGGGAGAGGCATCTCACCAAAAATTATATAAAAATTGTTAAATATGATTTTTTTATTAAGAACATGTGCATTTAAAGAAAAATTAAATACAATTACTCACCTATTAGCATGGTTAAAACTCACAAATCTCATGAGGATAAATGGCAGTATGAATGTGGAAAAACAGGAAATGTCATGCATTGATGGTAGGAATTCAAAATGTTACATGCACAAAATGATAGTTTTTGGCATTTTTAAAATAGAGATAAAAGTAGAGTTAAAATGTGAACTTGTGTTTGTGTTCCAAAATATTTACAACATTGATTCAGAAATTGATGTTTACAAAGATCGATTCAGAGGAAGTTCTGTATCAGATATCTTAATTTGATTCATTCTACAATCCCTAAAATTTGCTTATGGAATAAATGCTATTTGAAAAAATCTCTCAAATAACTAAAATCCCATCCACTCAAGCCCTTGTCCAAAGTTCTGTCGTACCCAATGCAAAACATAACTGGTAAAGGTGTATCTGGAAGCTTTACAGGAGACCTTCACTGAGGACCCAGGCTTCTTCACCTCAGTCCCAGACTGCACCAGCTGCACCTGGGAGTGGACACCTGTGGGGAGTACTCAGGAATGGATGAAAGCCCCCTTGACTGAACTCAATCCCCTTCTCATCACTGGGACTTGGTAACCCCTTACCTGTAGCTGCAGCCACCAAAAGAGGATCCTCCAGGTCCGGTCCATAATGAGGAGCTGTGCTCTCAGGGGCTTCTCTGGGACAGGGATGTGGTTATTGGGTGATGCTCTCAGGGCTGAGACATGTCCATAATTACCTCCGTGGATCTCAGGTTATTTGTATATTCATGAGTCACAGCATTTCATAGCTCAAGACCCTGATCCAGGATAAGAAACAGGAAATGAATGACAGATCAGCCTTACACGAGTGGGATTCTGATGGTCCAAGCACTAATCCTGCTTGAAGAAATGGATGCCCTACTCCATTTACAAACTTTTTGTGGCCAGTCGTCCTTTCACTGAAAAGCAAACACCCAGAGGACATGTTCCTCACTGTGAACCCACATTTGATTAGCATGGAGACCAGATGGATGATTTCTGGAACCATCACTCTTTATGACACTGACCAGATGCCTTAACCCCATCCTGGTCCCATCAGGCATCAGCCACAGCTCATGTTGACTCTGAGAAAGTGAGTGCTGATGTCCCATGTGAGTGTCCAGCAGGTACCTCTAAGATCTTCTGGGCACTCCTGAGACAGTGTCTCCGGCACCTGCCTGACACTGATCCACCAGGATCTTCAACAGAACCACCCTTGGTTTACAGATTTGCCCTGTGATGCATAAATAGAATTGATTTTCTCATCTCATGGACAATAGGAATCAAAAGATGGAAGAGAACTTTGGAGTTCTTTATGAATTCACTACTCCAAAAATAATTGGCAAGGAATTTGTGTTTTGAATAAATCTTGGTTTTATTTCCTACTCCATTTAATAGAATTTCATGAAGTTTTTATGTACTTTCAGTTCATATCCATAGATCCTCATCTTCACATATTGGTTTCTGACTCACTGGGTCTGTGTACCTGCCACACTCTCAGATCCATCACTGTCCTGTCAAATGCACAATGGAGGCAACATTACTGAACACTGAAATCTGACCTTTTTATTCGTAGGAATAGAGTGACTCCCACATTCTGTATCCATTCAATTAGTAAAACTATTCCTATTCTTTATATCATCACTATTAAGATATTTATAGTCTTAGAAACCCACTTTAAAAATAGTTCACATTGCCTTAAATTATATGAATGGTTCTGATGTAACAGGATATTTAAAGGCACATCAGCAACTTGTTGAACACATAGTTTTTGTTGTTGTTGTTGTTGACAAAGGAAGACACCTGAGAGGAAACTTCCTCCCCATCCTTCTGTACACCTGCTCTGGGGTTGGAACC
>NW_020259754.1:0-4734 GCF_003255815.1 Theropithecus gelada
TTAATTCACCTCACAGAGTTACATCTGTATTTCGTGGATCTCTTTGCTAGCCTCATTTCTGTGGAGTCTGAGAACAGATTATTCGGATCCCTTTGAAGACTATAGGGCCAAAGGAAATATCCTCCGATAACAAAGAGAAAGAAGCTTTCTGGGTAACTTCTTTGTGTTCTGTGAAATCATATCACAGAGTTACAGCTCTCCCCTCAAGAAACCTTTCGCTAAGACAGTTCTTTTGGAATTGGCAAAGTGATATTTGGAAGCCCATAGAGGGCTATTGTGAAAAAGGAAATATCCTCAGATGAAATCTGGAAAGAAGCTTTCTGAGAAACTGCTTAGTGTTCTGTTAATTCATCTCACAGTGTTACATCTGTATTTCGTGGATCTCTTTGCTAGCCTTACTTCTGTAGAATCTGAGAACAGATATTTCGGATAACTTTGAAGACTATAGGTCCAAAGGAAATATCCTCCGATAACAAAGAGAAAGAACCTTTCTGAGAAACTTCTTTGTGTTCTGTGAAATCATCTCACAGAGTTCCAGCTTTCCCCTCAAGAAGCCTTTCGCTAGGACAGTTCTTCTGGAATTGGCCAAGTGATATTTGGAAGCCCATAGAGGGCTATGGTGAAAATGGAAATATCCTCAGATGAAATCTGGAAAGAAGCTTTCTGAGAAACTGCTTAGTGTTCTGTTAATTCATCTCATAGAGGTACATCTCTGTTTCGTGGATCTCTTTGCTAGGCTTATTTCTGTGGAATCTGAGAACAGATATTTAGGATCCCTTTGAAGATTCTAGGGCCAAAGGAAATATCCTCCGATAACAAAGAGAAAGAAGCTTTCTGAGAAACTTTTTTATGTTCTATGAAGTCATCTCACAGAGTTACAGCTTTCCCCTCCAGAAGCCTTTCGCTAAGACAGTTCTTGTGGAATTGGCAAAGTGCTATTTGTAAGCCCATAGAGGGCTATGGTGAAAAAGGAAATATCCTCAGATGAAATCTGGAAAGAAGCTTTCTGAGAAAATGCTTAGTGTTCTGCTAATTCATCTCACAGAGTTACATCTGTATTACGTCGATCTCTTTGCTAGCATTATTTCTGTGGATTCTGAGAACAGATATTTCGGATCCCTTTGAAGACTATAGGACCAAAGGAAATACCCTCCCATAACAAAGAGAAAGAAGCTTTCTGAGAACCTTCTTTGTGTTCTGTGAAATCATCTCACAGAGTTAGAGCTTTCCCCTAAAGAAGCCTTTCGCTAAGACAGTTCTTGTGGAATTGGCAAAGTGATATTTGGAAACCCAGAGAGGGCTATGTTGAAAAACGAAATATCCTCAGATAAAATCTGGAGAGAAGCTTTCTGAGAAACTGCTTAGTGTTCTGTTAATTCATCTCTCAGAGTTACATCTGTGTATCGTGGGTCTCTTTGCTAGCCTTATTTCTGTGGAATCTGAGAAGAGATATTTCGGATCCCTTTGAAGATTCTAGGGCCAAAGGAAATATCCTCCGATAACACAGAGAAAGAAGCTTTCTGAGAAACTTCTTTGTGTTCTGTGAAATCATCTAACAGAGTTACAGCTTTCCTCTCAAGGAACCATTCGCTAAGACAGTGCTTGTGTGATTGGCAAAGTGGTACTTGGAAGTTCATAGAGGGCTATGGTGAAAAAGGAAATATCCTCAGATGAAATCTGGAAAGAACCTTTCTGAGAAACTGCTTAGTGTTCTGTTAATTCATCTCACAGAGTTACATCTCTGTGTCGTGGAACTCTTTGCTAGCCTTATTTCTGTGGAATCTGAGAACAGATATTTCGGATCCCTTTGAAGATTCTAGGGTCAAAGGAAATATTCTCCGATAACAAAGAGAAAGAAGCTTTCTGAGAACCTTCTTTGTGTTCGGTGAAATCACCTAAAAGAGTTACAGCTTTCCCCTCAAGAAGCCTTTCGCTAAGACAGTTCTTGTGGAATAGGCAAAGTGATATTTGGAAGCCCATAGAGGGCTATGGTGAAAAAGGAAATATCCTCAGATGAAATCTGGAAAGAAGCTCTCTGACAAACTGCTTAGTGTTCTGTTAATTCATCTCACAGAGTTACATCTCTGCTTCGTGGATCTCTTTGCTAGCCTTATTTCTGTGGAATCTGAGAGCAGATATTTCGGATTCCTTTGAAGACTATAGGGCTAAAGGGAATATCCTCTGATAACAAACAGAAAGAAGCTTTCTGAGAAACTTGTGTTCTGTGAAATCATCTCTCAGAGTTACAGCTTTCCCCTCAAGAAGCCTGTCGCTAACACAGTGCTTGTGGAATTGGCAAAGTGATATTTGGAAGCCCATAGACGGCTATGGTGAAAAAGGAAATATCCTCAGATGAAATCTGGAAAGAAGCTTTCTGAGAAACTGCTTAGTGTTCTGTTAATTCATCTCACAGAGTTACGTCTCTCTTTCGTGGATCTCTTTGCTAGCCTTATTTCTGTGGAATCTGAGAAGAGATATTTCGAATCCCTTTGAAGACTATAGGGCCAAGGAAATATCCTCCGATAACAAAGAGAAAGAAGCTTTCTGAGAAACTTCTTTGTTTTCTGTGAAATCATCTAACAGAGGTACATCTTTCCAATCAAAAAGCCTTTCGCTAAGACAGTTCTTGTGGATTTAGCAAAGTGATATTTGGAAGCCCATAGAGGGCTATGGTGAAAAAGGAAATATTCTGAGATGAAATCTGGAAAGAATTTTTCTGAGAAACTGCTTAGTGTTCTGTTAATTCATCTCACAGAGTTACATCTCTGTTTCGTGGATCTCTTTGCTAGCCTTATTTCTGTGGAATCTGAGAACAGATATTTCGGATCCCTTTGAAGATTATAGGGCCAAAGGAAATATCGTCCCACAACAAAGAAAAGAAGCTTTCTGAGAACCTTCTTTGTGTTCGGTGAAATCATCTAAAAGAGTTACAGCTTTCCCCTCAAGAAGCCTTTCGCTAAGACAGTTCTTGTGGAATAGGCAAAGTGATATTTGGAAGCCCATAGAGGGCTATGGTGAAAAAGGAAATATCCTCAGATGAAATCTGGAAAGAAGCTTTCTGACAAACTGCTTAGTGTTCTGTTAATTCATCTCACAGAGTTACATCTCTGCTTCGTGGATCTCTTTGCTAGCCTTATTTCTGTGGAATCTGAGAACAGATATTTCGGATTCCTTTGAAGACTATAGGGCCAAAGGAAATATCCTCCGATAGCAAAGAGAAAGAAGCTTTCAGAGACACTTCTTTTTGTTCTGTGAAATCATCTCACAGAGTTACAGCTTTCCCCTCAAGAAGCCTTTCGCTCAGACAGTTCTTGTGGAATTGCAAAGTGATATTTGGAAGCCTATAGAGGGCTAGGGTGAAAAAGGAAATATCCTCAGATGAAATCTGGAAAGAAGCTTTCTGAGAAACTGCTTAGTGTTCTGTTAATTCATCTCACAGAGTTACATCTCTGTTTCTTGGATCTCTGTGCTAGCCTTATTTCTGTGGAATCTGAGAAGAGATATTTCTTAGCCCTTTGAAGACTATAGGGCTAAAGGGAATATCCCCTGATAACAAACAGAAAGAAGCTTTCTGAGAAACTTGTGTTTTGTGAAATCATCTCTCAGAGTTACAGCTTTCCCCTCAAGTAGCCTGTCGCTAACACAGTGCTTGTGGAATTGGCAAACTGATATTTGGAAGCCCATAGAGGGCTACGGTGAAAAAGGAAATATCCTCAGATGAAATCTGGAAAGAATCTTTCTAAGAAACTGCTTAGTGTTGCGTTAATTCATCTCACAGTGTTACCTCTGTTTCGTGGATCTCTTTGCTAGCCTTATTTCTGTGAAATCTGAGAACAGATATTTCTGATCCCTTTGAAGACTATAGGGCTTAAGGGAATATCCTTCGATAACAAACAGAAAGAAGCTTTCTGAGAAACTTGTGTTCTGTGAAATCATCTCACCGAGTTACCGCTTTCCCCTCAAGAAGCCTGTCGCTAAGACAGTTCCTGTGGAATGGGCAAAGTGATATTTGGAAGCCCATAGAGGGCTATGGTGAAAATGGAAATATCCTCAGATGATATCTTGAAAGAAGATTTCGGAGAAACTGCTCTGTGATGTGAGACTTCCCCTCACAGAGTTACATCTGTATTTCGTGGATCTCTCTGCTAGCCTTACTTCTGTGGAATCTGAGAACATATATTTCAGATCCCTTTTGGAGACTATAGGGCCAAAGGAAATATCCTCCAATAACAAAGAGAAAGAAGTTTCTGAGAAACCTCTTTGTGTTCTGTGAAATCATCTCACAGAGTTAATGTTTCCTCTCAAGAATCCTTTCGCTAAGACAGTTCTTGTGGAATTGGCAAAGTGATATTTGGAAGCCCTTAGAGGGCTATGGTGAAAAAGGAAATATCCTCAGATGAAATCTGGAAAGAAGCTTTCTGACAAACTGCTTAGTGTTCTGTTAATTCATCTCACAGTGTTACATCTGTATTTCGTGGATCTCTTTGCTAGCCTTATTTCTGTGGAATCTGACAACAGATATTTCGGATCCCTTTGAAGACTATAGGGCCAAAGGAAATATCCTCTGATAACAAAGAGAAAGAAGCTTTCTGAGAAACATCTTTGTGTTCTGTGAAATCATCTCACAGAGTTACAGCTTTCCCCTGAAGAAGCCTTTCGCTAAGACAGTTCTTGTGGAATTGGCAAAGTGATATTTGGAAGCCCATAGAGGGCTATGGTGATAAAGGAAATATC
>NW_020259755.1:0-1086 GCF_003255815.1 Theropithecus gelada
TCTCTTTGTTATCGGAGGATATTTCCTTTGGCCCTATAGTCTTCAAAGGGATCCCAAATACTTGTTCTCAGATTCCACAGAAATAAGGCTAGCAAAGAGATCCACGAAACAGATATGTAACTCTGTGAGATGAATAAACAGAACACTGAGCAGTTTCTCAGAAAGCTTCCTTTCAGATTTCATCTGAGGGTATTTCCTTTTTCTCCATAGCCATCTATGGGCTTCCAAATAGCACCTTGCCAATTCCACAAGAACGGTCTTAGCGAAAGACTTCTTGAGGGGAAAGCTGTAACTCTGTGAGATGAATAAACAGAACAATAAGCAGTTTCTCAGAAAGCTTCCTTCCAGATTTCATCTGAGTATGTTTCCTTTTTCACCATAACCCTCTATGGGATTCCAAATAGCACTTTGCCCATTCCAGAAGAACTATCTTAGCGAAAGGCTTCTTGAGGGGAAAGCTGTAACTCTGTGAGATGATTTCACAGAACACAAAGAAGTTTCTCAGAAAGCTTCTTTCCAGATTTCATCTGAGGATATTTCCTTTTTCACCATAGCCATCTAGGGGTTCCAAATATCACTTTGCCAATTTAACAAGAACTGTCTTTGCGAAAGGCTTCTTGAGGGGAAAGCTGTAACTCTGTGAGATAATTTCACGAACACAAAGAAGTTTCTCAGAAAGCTTATTTTTCTTTGTTATCGGAGGATATTTCCTTAGGACCTATAGTCTTCAAGGGATCCGATATATCTGTTCTCAGATATCACAGAAATAAGGATAGCATAGAGATTCACGAAACAGAGATGTGACGCTGTGAGATGAATTAACAGAACACTAAGCAGCTTCTCAGAAAGCTTCTTATCAGATTTCATCTGAGGATATTTCCTTTTTCACCATAGCCCTCTATAGGCTTCCAAATATCGCTTTGCCAATTCCACAAGAACTGTATTAGCGAAAGGCTTCTGGAGGGGAAAGCTGTACCTCTGTGAGATGATTCACAGAACACAAAGAAGTTTCTCAGAAAGCTTCTTTCTCTTTGTTATCGGAGGATATTTCCTTTGGCCCTATAGTCTTCAAAGGGATCCGAAATA
>NW_020259755.1:1111-4734 GCF_003255815.1 Theropithecus gelada
AGATTCCACAGAAATAAGGCTAGCAAAGAGATACACGAAATACAGATGTAACTCTGTGAGATGAATTAACAGAACACTAAGCAATTTCTCAGAAAGCTTCTTTCCAGATTTCATCTGAGGATATTTCCTTTTTCACCATAGCCCTCTATGGGCTTCCAAATATCAATTTGCCAATTGCACAAGAACTGTCTTAGCGAAAGGCTTCTTGAGGGGAAAGCTGTAACTCTGTGAGATGATTTCACAGAACACAAAGTAGTTCTCAAAAAGCTTCTTTCTCTTTGTTATGGGAGGATATTTCCTTTGGCCCTATTGTCTTCAAAGGGATCCGAGATATCTGTTCTCAGATTCCACAGAAATAAGGCTAGCAAAGAGATCCACGGAATACAGATGTAACTCTGTGAGATGAATTAACAGAACACTAAGGAGTTTTTCAGCAAGCTTCTTTCCAGATTTCATCTGAGGATATTTCCTTTTTCACCATAGCCGTCTATGGGCTTCTAAATATCACTTTGCCAATTCCACAAGAACTGCCTTAGTAAAAGGCTTCTTCAAGGGAAAGTTGTAACTGTATGAGATAATTTCACAGAACACAAAGAAGTTTCTCAGAGAGCTGCTTTCTCTTTGTTATGGGTGGATATTTCCTTTGGCCCTATAGTCTTCAAAGGGATCCGAAATATCTGTTCTCAGATTCCACAGAAGTAAGGTTAGCAAAGAGATCCACGAAACGGAGATGTAACTCTCTGGGATGATTTAACAGAACACTAAGCAGTTTCTCAGAAAGCTTCTTTCCAGATTTCATCTGAGGATATTTCCTTTTTCACCATAGCCCTCTATGGATCTCCAAATATCTCCTTTCCAATACCACAAGAACTGTCTTAGCGAAAGGCTTCTGTAGGGGAAAACTGTAACTCTGTGAGATGATTTCACGGAGCACAAAGAAGTTTCTCAGCAAGCTTCTTTCCAGATTTCATCTGAGGATATTTCCTTTTTCACCATAGCCATCTAGGGGTTCCAAATATCACTTTGCCAATTTAACAAGAACTGTCTTAGCGAAAGGCTTCTTGAGGGGAAAGCTGTAACTCTGTGAGATGATTTCACGAACACAAAGAAGTTTCTCAGAAAGCTTATTTCTCTTTGTTATCAGAGGATATTTCCTTAGGACCTATAGTCTTCAAGGGGATCCGAAATATCTGTTCTCAGATATCACAGAAATAAGGCTAGCATAGAGATTCACGAAACAGAGATGTAACACTGTGAGATGAATTAACAGAACACTAAGCAGCTTCTCAGAAAGCTTCTTATCAGATTTCATCTGAGGACATTTCCTTTTCCACCATAGCCCTCTATGAGCTTCCAAATATCTCTTTGCCAATTCCACAAGAACTGTCTTAGTGAAAGGCTTCTTGAGGTGAATGTGGTTACTCTCTGAGATGATTTCACAGAACACAAAGAAGTTTCTCAGAAAGCTTCTTTCTCTTTGTTATGGGAGGATATTTCCTTTGGCCCTATAGTCTTCAAAGGGATGCTAAATATATGTTCTCAGATTCCACAGAAATAAGGCTAGCAAAGAAATCCACAAAATACGGATGTAACTCTGTGAGATGAATTAACAGAACACTAAGCAGTTTCTCAGAAAGCTGCTTTCCAGATTTCATCTGAGGATATTTCGTTTTTCACCATAGCCTTTTATGGGCTTCCAAATATCACTTTGCCAATTCCAGAAGAACTGCCTTAGCAAACGGCTTCTTCAAGGGAAAGCTGTAACTGTATGAGATAATTTCACAGAACACAAAGAAGTTTCTCAGAGATCTGCTTTCTCTTTGTTATGGGTGGATATTTCCTTTGGCCCTATAGTCTTCAAAGGGATCCGAAATATCCGTTCTCAGATTCCACAGAAGTAAGGTTAGAAAAGAGATCCACGAAACAGAGATGTAACTCTGTGAGACGAATTAACAGAACACTAAGCAGTTTCTCAGAAAGCTTCTTTCCAGATTTCACCTGAGGATATTTCCTTTCTCAACATAGCCCTCTATGGGCTTCCAAATATCACTTTGCCAATTCCACAAGAACTGTCTTAGCGAAGGCTTCCTGAGGGGAAAGCTGTAACTCTGTGAGGTGATTTCAGAGACCAGAAAGAAGTGTCTCTGAAAGCTTCTTTCTCTTTGTTATCGGAGGATATTTCCTTTGGCCCTATAGTCTTCAGAGGGATCCGAAATATCTGTTCTCAGATTCCACAGAAATAAGGGTAGCAAACAGATCCACGAAATACCGATATAACTCTGTGAGATGAATTAACAGATCACTAAGCACTTTCTCAGAAAGCTTCGTTCCAGATTTCATCTGAGGATATTTCCTTTTTCACTATAGCCCTCTAGGGGCTTCCAAATAGCACTTTGCCAATTCCACAAGAACGGTCTTAGCTAAAGGCTTCTTGAGGGGAAAGCTGTAACTCTGTGAGATGATTTCACAGAACACAAAGAAGTTTCTCAGAAAGCTTCTTTCTCTTTGTTATCGGACGATATTTCGTTTGGCTCTATAGTCTTCAAAGGTATTCGCAATATCTGTTCTGAGATTCCACAGAAATAAGGCAAGCATAGTGATCCACGAAACAGAAATGTAACTCTGTGAGATGAATTAACAGAACACTAAGCAGTTTCTCAGAAAGCTTCTTTCCAGATTTCATCTGAGGATATTTCATTTTTCAGCATAGCCCTCTATGGGCTTCCAAATATCACTTTGCCAATTCCACAAGAACTGTCTTAGCGCAAGGCTTCTGGAGGGGAAAGCTATAACTCTGTGAGATGATTTCACAGAACACAAAGAAGTTTCTCAGAAAGCTTCTTTCTCTTTGTTTTCGGAGGATATTTCCTTTGGCCCTATATTCTTCAGAGGGGTCCGAAATATCTGTTCTCAGATTCCACAGAACTAAGGCTAGCAAAGAGATCCACGAAACAGACATGTAACTCTGTGAGATGAATTAACAGAACACTAAGCAGTTTCTCAGAAAGCTTCTTTCCAGATTTCATCTGAGTATGTTTCCTTCTTCACCATAGCGCTCTAGGGGCTTCCAAATATCACTTTGCCAATTCCACAAGAACAGTCTTAGCGAAAGGCTTCTTTTAGGGAAAAATGTAACTCTGTGAGATTATTTCACAGAGCACAAGGAAATTTCTCAGAAATCTTCATTCTCTTTGTTATTGGAGGATAATTCCTTTGGCCTTATAGTCTTCAAAGGGATCCGAAATATCTGTTCTCAGATTCCACAGAAATAAGGCTAGCAAAGAGATCCACGAAATACAGATGTAACTCTGTGAGATGAATTAACAGAACACTAAGCAGTTTCTCACAAAGCTTCTTTCCAGATTTCATCTGAGGATATTTCCTTTTTCACCATAGCCCTCTATGGGCTTCCAAATAGCACTTTGCCAGTTCCACAAGAACTGTCTTAGCGAAAGGATTGTTGAGGGGAAAGCTGTAACTCTGTGAGATGATTTCACAGAACACAAAGAAGTTTCTCAGAAAGCTTCTTTCTCTTTGTTATCCGAGGATATTTCCTTTGGCCCTATAGTCTTCAAAGGGATCCGAAATATCTGTTCTCAGATTCCACAGAAATAAGGCTAGCA
>NW_020259756.1:0-9830 GCF_003255815.1 Theropithecus gelada
ACAGAGCAAGACTCCGTCTCAAAAAAAAAAAAAAAGAAGAAAAAAAAAATGGGGAGAGCCGGGTGCAATGGCGTGTGCCTATGGTCTCAGTTACTCAGGAGGCCAAGATGGGAGGATTACTTTTTTTTTTTTTTTGAGACGGAGTCTTGCTCTGTCGCCCAGGCTGGGGTGCAGTGGCCGGATCTCAGCTCACTGCAAGCTCCGCCTCCCGGGTTTACACCATTCTCCTGCCTCAGCCTCCCGAGTAGCTAGGACTACAGGCGCCCGCCACCTCGCCCGGCTAGTTTTTTGTATTTTTTAGTAGAGACGGGGTTTCACCGGGTTAGCCAGGATGGTCTCGATCTCCTGACCTCGTGATCCGCCTGTCTCGGCCTCCCAAAGTGCTGGGATTACAGACTTGAGCCACCGCACCCGGCCGGGAGGATTACTTAAACCGAGGAATTCTAGTCTAGCTTGGGCAACATAGAAAAACCCCTGTCTCTTTTTTTTTTTAAAGAAAAAGAAAAAAATCTGGTGGGAGAGGCAATACTTAACCTAAAAGCTGAAAGCACTCATAGAGGCATTTTAGGCACCTTGATGTGTGGATGGGGACAGGAAAGGCCTGGAGGCCCGAGCTCCCAATAGCTCTCATACCTTACTTTCTGGTCCACCTGGTCCTGAGGCTGACTCAGCCTTCCTGACCTCCATCCCTGGTACATTCTATCCCAGGAGCGGAGCAGGAAGGGAACAACCTTTATGAGCATCGACTATGTGCTAAGCACTAGGCTAGACTAGCCCTTCCAGGATGCACGGGAGGTGCTGAGCCTTCCACTGGTCTACCAGAGGGATGGGCAGTTAAAATAAAAATTGCTGGGCCGATGTGGTGGCTCACGCCTGTAATCCCAGCGCTTTGGGAGGCCAAAGTGGGTGGATCACAAGGTTAGGAGTTCAAGACCAGCCTGGCCAATATGTGAAACCCCATCTCTACTAAAAATATAAAAATTAGCTGGGTGTGGTGGCATGCACCTGTAGTCCCAGCTGCTCAGGAGGCTGAGGCAGAAGAATCGCTTGAACCCAGGAGGCGGAGGTTGCAGTGAGCTGGGATCACGCCACTGCATTCTAGCCTGGGTAACAGAGCAAGACTCCATCTCAAATAAATAAATTAATTAATTTAATTAAATAATTATTGGAGTCAGACCGGGTATGGTGGCTCATGCCTATAACCCCAGCACTTTGGGAGGCCAAGACAGGCGGATCACAAGGTCAGAAATTCGAGATCAGTCTGGCCAACATGGTGAAACCCCATCTCTACTGAAAATACAAAACTTAGCTGGGCATGGTGGCGGGCGCCTGTAATCCCAGCTACCTGGTAGGCTGAGGCAGGAGAATCGCTTGAAACCAGAAGGCGGAGGTTGCAGTGAGCCGAGACCGCACCACTAAAGAACAAAACTCTCTCTCAAAAAAAAAAAAAAAAAAAATTGTTGGGGTTGGGGTCTACCTCCAGAGTGTCTGACCAGTGGAGCTGAGAATATGCATTTCTAGCAAGTTCCTAGGTGGTGCTATTGGTACACAGAGAACACTTTTGAGAACCACTCTTCAGAGGTAATAAAAGCTCAGCTGTACATGTGACTACCCAGCTAAAGACTATATTTCCCAGCTTCCCTTGTAGCCAGATGATCACATGATCATTTCTCAGCCTATATCATGTGAGAAGAAGTGGTTTGAGCAACTTCTAGGCCTCAAAGAGGAGCCTATTTTCCCTTTCCCTTTTTTCCTTGGCTGGAATGTAGGCTTGATGGCAGGAGCTGGAGCAGCCATCTTGCATGTCAAGGATGCAGAGCAACAAGACAGAAGGAGCCTGCATTGTGGAGTCCCCACATTTGTCTGGATTGCTTCTCTGCCCTTGTTATGAGAAAGGAATAAACCATTATCTAATTTAAGCTCTTGTAAGTTGGGGACTCTGTTACAGTAGCTGAAGCAATATATTGAAAAACAGGCCAGGCGTGGTGGCTCATGCTTGTAATCCTAGCACTTTGGGAGTTCGAAGCAGGCAGATCACTTGAGGCCAGGAGTTTGAGACCAGCCTGGCCAACATGGCGAACCCTGTCTCTACTAAAAATACAAAAATTAGTCAGGCATGGTGGTACACTCCTGTAGTCCCAGCTACTCGGGAGGCTGAGGCAGGGGAATCACTTGAACTGTGGAGGCAGAGGTTCCGTGTATGTATATATATATATATACACCGAAAAACACATAGTTCATACATGACAATCGGTTACAACACCATTCATGACTATGAGCCAAACACTGGCCTATAGTCCTCTCTCATTAAAATCCTCTTAAGTACCCTGAAATGGAACATTACTATTTCCATTTTACAGATGAGGAAACTGAGGCCCAGAGAGGTAAAGTTCCTACATTCAAACCTAGACAGCCATGCTCTGCCCTTCACACTACACCTCTTCAGACATTTTCAACTCTTCAGATGAGTGCCAGCATGGTTCCTTTAAGAAACCATCTGGTGGCCGTGACCACAAGGTCACGGCCCAGGATTGCATCTAGATGAGGTGTTGCTACTCACTGTAGACCCGCTGCCACCAAATCACCAGAGCTGCGAATCCAAAGAAGAAGAAGACGCAACCCATCACTGTCTTCCACTCATTGGAGCGACGGTTCATCTCTGCAAAGGTCTCATTGAACTGGAGCCGGTACACTGGAGGCAATTGGGGGGGGAGGGGGGAAGGGCCTCAGGTGCATCCACTCTAAGTGATCCCTGGCTTCCGCCGCCCTGCAGCAGATGCTGTTCATTCAGCAAATTCTTACGGAGCATGTACTATATGCACAGCATGACCAAGAACTGGTGACAGCAGTGAGTAAGTCAGATGAAAATCCCTGCCCTTGTCGAGTTAAGAGGGGAGACCGTGGCAAATGCTTCAGGCAAACAGTTGGGTGGCCAGGGAAGGTGTCTCAGAGGAGGTGACATTGGAACTGAGGCTTGAAAAATCAACGGGAGAAAACTGGTGAAAACCGGAAGGAAATGCAAAGACCCAGAAGCAGGAAGTGGGTAGGAAAAGAGTGAAGTGAGGACCACTGTGGCTGGAGTGAAATGAGCAAAAGAGAGGGAATTTAGCAAATGAGAGGCTGGCCAGAGCCGGTTCACACAGGACCTTGTCAGAATCCATGGAGAAGAAACTGGATTTCATTTCAACAGAATTAGGGAGGGGGCCAGGCATGGTGGCTCATGCCTATAATCCCAGAATTTTGGGAGACCAAGACAGGTGGACTGCTTGAGTCCAAGAGTTCGAGACAATCCTAGGCAATATAGCGAGATCCTGTTCCTACAAAAAATTTTAAAATTAGCCAGGTAAGGCTGGGCGCGGTGGCTCACGCCTGTAATCTCAGCACTTTGGAAGGCTGAGGCGCGTGGATCACAAGGTCAGGAGATCGAGACCATCCTGGCTAACATGGTGAAAACCCGTCTCTACTAAAGATACAAAAAATTAACCGGGCATAGTGGCAGGCACCTGTAATCCCAGCTCCTCGGGAGGCGGAGGCAGGAGAATGGCGTGAACCAGGGAGACGGAGCTTGCAGTGAGCCGAGATTGCACCACTGCACTCCAGCCTGGGAGACAGAGCAAGACTCCATCTCAAAAAAATAAATAATAAAAAAATAAATAAATAATAAAAAATTAGCCAGGTACAGTGGCATGTGCCTGTGGTCCCAGCCACTCGAGAGGCTGAGGCAGAAGGACTGCTTGACCCTAGGAGTTTGAGGCTACAGTGAGCAAGGATCCCATACAGTGCTGTCTTAGCCAGGGCAACAGGGTGAGACCGTTTCTTTTTTCTTTTTTGAGACAGTCTCACTCTGCTGCTGAGGTTGGAGTATGTGATCTCATGCCCGCCTGCCCTGGAAGAGGTCTGACAAGACTCAAGGCATTTGGCCTGGCATGATGGCTCATGCCTGTAATCCCAGTGCTTTGGGAGGCCGAGGCAGGAGAATTGCTTGAGCCCAGGAGTTCAAGAGCAGCCTGAGCAACCATAGTGAGACTGCTCTGTCTCTACAGAAATATAAATAAATAAATAAATAGCCGGCATGGTAGCTCACACCTGTAATCCCAGCACTTTAGGCTGAGGCAGGTGGATCATGAGATCAGGAGTTTGAGACCAGTCTGGCCAACCTGGTGAAACCCTGTCTCTACAAAAAATACAAAAAAAATAGCCAGGTGTGGTGGTGCCCGCCTGTAGTCTCAGCTACTCAGGAGGCCAAAGCAGGAGGATCGCTTGAACCCAAGTGGCAGAGGTTGCAGTGAGCCGACATGGGGCCACTGTACTCCAGCCTGGGTGACAGAGACCCTGTCTCAAAAGAAAAAAAAGAAAAAAAAAGTTGTTTAACTGATCTGTGAGGCTACACTGCAATGCACCAAGCATCCCACCAAATCTTCAGTGTAGCTAATGTGGTATAGCAGCTAAGGGTGAAACCCCTGGTGCCTGTCTGTGTGGTTTCAAATCTTGCCTCCACCACTCTCTAGCCGTGCGACCACTGCAAGTGACTGCACTTCACTGAGTTGAGGCTCTCAAATGTGAGCTAATGAGAGCACCTACCTCCACAGCGGTGCCTGCTACCTGTAAGCGTGCAGTACATATTAGGGGTGGTGCTCATGACCATCTTGCCTGGCGAATGTCCGTCATTTATTTTTCTCTCTCTCTCTCTCTCTTTTTTTTTCTTTTTTCCCCCAGACAGGGTCTCACTTTGTTACCCAGGCTGGAGTGCAATGCAGTGGCACAATCACAGCTCACTGCAGCCTCAACTCCCCTGGGCTCAAGCGATCCTCCTGCCTCAGCCTCCCGAATAGCTGGGACCACAGGCATGTGCCACCACGCTCAGATAAAGAGTGTCAATTTCTGAAATGAAGAGAAAACCAAGATATGTGTGTGTGTGTGTGAGAGAGAGAGAGAGAGAGAGAAAGAGAGACAGAGAGAGAGAGAGGGAGAGAGGAAAGGTGTTGAGAGAGGGCTGGAAATGCAAGCTCACAGGCAGAAAGGGAGCCTGGCTGGCTCACAGCTGCATTCCCAGTGCATGGTATTGCAGTAGGTGCTCAATAAGATGTTGACTGAATGAATGAATTTGAGAAGCATGAACCTTTCCCCACTAGGAATCCTTTGAAATCTTGGAAGTCAGGCTGAGTGTTCCCATTCATGGAATGAGAATAAGGTGCTCCAAATATCAAAGGGTCAGCTCAGGGATGCTCTGGTGGACATGACAAGGGACCACACATCCCTACAGTCTCCCAGGGTCAGAGGGCTCCTCCCCAACCACCTCACCTGCCTCTCTCTGTTCCATCTCCCCTACATCACTCAATTCCAGGAGCCTCCACAGTCTCCTGCTCTGGACACCCTTCCCCATGCAGTTCCCACTCCCTGGCAGTGCCCTCCTCTTCACCCTTAAAGGCCAGCTGGAATGTGCCCTCCTCTGGGAGGTCCACCAAGATTTCATCTCACAGTCCTTGAACACACCTCACCCTAGTCACATATTCTGTATTACAATTATTGGGGTCTGTACTGGTTTTCCCTGCGGGACTGGGAGCACCATGGGGACAGGAACTATCCAGGTGATTCACCTCTTGTCCCCAGCATTGCCTAACATCAGGCTATGCACAAATAGGTGAGTGAATAAAGAAACGAACAAAGGCATAAACTTCACCCCTCAGGTGTTTGGAGGTTTCTGGCTGTCTTGGGGGCCTCTCTCTGCCCTCTGATCTCTGACAGGCCCTTCTTTCCAAAGTTAGGCCCCAACCCACTCTCTCCAGCCAGCCCCACCCTGACACCTACGGGCCACCTTTTCGGCGTGGGTCAGCAGGGTCCAGCTTCCCTTCTCCTTCTCCTTCAGGGCCTGCTGCTCAGCGTTGAGTTCTGTGCAGAAGGGCTCTTCTGGCATGGGGTAGTGGCGCTGGGCATAGCAGTTGGTGTAGCGGGGCGTCTTCCCCCCACCACGGGCTGCAGACACAATGGAGGGAGCTGAGTCCAGGCTGCCCCTTGGACACCCTATCTCTAACTATATTAATAAAGAAAGTGGCCGGGCTTGGTGGCTCACGCCTGTAATCCCAGCACTTTGGGAGGCCGAGGCGGGTGGATTGCAAGGTCAGGAGTTCGAGACCAGCCTGGCCAAGATGGTGAAACCCCGCCTCTACTAAAAATACAAAAATTAGCCAGGCGCAGTGGTGGGCACCTATAATCCCAACTACTCGGGAGGCTGAGTCAGAAGAATCGTTTGAACCCAGGAGGCGGAGGTTGCAGTGAGCTGAGATCACGCCACTGAACACTCTAGCCTCGGTGACAGAGCAAGACTCTGTCTCAAAAAAAAAAAAAATGGTTTATAATAGCTTGGGGTACTAGCAAGGGCTCAATAAATGTTTCTTTGTTATTCTCCATGGGTCAGCAAGGCCCTTCTGCTATCTGGCTGAAGTCTCTCCTGCTTTAGGTCTCTTTCTTCTTACTAGCATTCAAACTAGGGTCTGGAAAGGAGGAATCAGGGTCCAAGGTTCTGTCAGCATCCTCCACCTCAGGACAAGAGACCTAGGGACCTGAGGCTTGGGGGCGGGCTCCTAAGGAAGCTTGGAATGGAGATGGCCACTGTCTGCTCACCCCACGGACTCCATTTCCTGGAGAAACTTGGCCTGGGACCAAGGAGTGGGATCATAGGAAGTGTGGTAGGAACAGGCCCAGGGTGGCATGGAAGGGCAAAAGGGGCAGAGGGGACCCCTGCCCCTATCTCTGGAGTTAGGCTGGGAGGAAGGACTCCAGGTCTCACCGGTGCCTTCTGAGCTGTGCATCCCTCGTCTTCCACGTCCACCTTTCCTCAGCACCAAGCTCCAGGCAGCTTTGGGCAGCATCTGGGGGCATGAAGGTATAGATGAGTTCTGCCCCCACATCACCCTCTGCCCCCAAACCTTAGGGCCAGACGGAGAAACCCTTTTCCACTGGTATGGTAGTGGTAGGGATCCCAGGGTTTCAAGGTCGCCCTCATGCCCTTGACCCTTCTAATTTTGTCTGATATCCCTGGGAAGGGGGGGGCAATGGGGGTCCTAGACCTTTGGAGCCCCTTCTTGGGACCTCAATTCACCATCTGAGAAGTGGGAGGAGGCCTAAGTCTTGGGCCAGGGTCTGAAGAGTTTGAGGCTGAGGGCTTGGGTTCTAGTGCCAGCCCCAGCTCAGTCTGGCCAGACTAGAGAACTCTGCTCAGTTGTTTGCTCCCCAGAGGAAGCTGGGTGGGGGTCCAGGTTGAGAGGGAGCAGGTCCCGAGGCTCTCTTCCCTGCCCAGCACAGGCAGAACAGACAGACCGTCTGGCCCCCACCTCTTCCCCCATAATTGGCCGCCTACGTGCACACAGCCCTGCTCTGCTGGATCTGGTTGGGGGTGGGGGACTGGGCTCAGCCAGACCGGCTAAGCCCAGTCCCCCACCCCCAGGGAAGACTCAGGGTTTGGCATCCATGGGGGTGGGGAGGGGCTTTAGAGGATAGGGACTTAACTGGGTCAGAGGGAGGGAGACACACATCTGGGGAAAAGAAGGGGCTCCCACATCTAGGGGGAGAGAGGGACACCCAACAAATAGAGTGAGGGAGGGGGCACATGACAGGTGATAAGTGGGAGGGGCGGCCCGCACTTCTAGAAAAGAGGAGCTCCGGCCAGTGATTATGATTAGTGGGTGGGAGAGCTCCACATATCCAGAGAGGGAGGGTGTAATCTGTATTTGGGGAAAAAGATGGCATACATATGCAGACGGAGGACTCCCCAGGAACCCTCAACTCTAACCTGCATGAAGCCCCCCAACCCTCTAAGACAGGGACCACTCGGGGCGCGACCCAGCGGCGAAGGCAGGAGACCGAGCCGAGCCCCTGACGCGCGGGCTTGGGTTGCCGGGCTTGGGTTGCGGGGTCCTCCGCCAACTCACTCACCTCGCGGGCTCGGCAGCGGGAGTGCGAACTGGGTCTGCCCAGAGAGCAACTGAGAACCCGCTGCGGAGGGACCTGAGCGCGGGCGCCCGCCCCCGGCCCGCCCCACAGCCTTTCAGGGCCGCCCCCGCGTGGGAACGTCCTGCTTCGGCTGGGCGTGGGAGCGCACAGCCCGCGTCCCTGGGGGCACCCCGGCCCACAGCTTGGGGGGAGGGACTGCAGAGCGACTCCTGCATCAGTGTCCCTACCCCTGGGGTCCTGCCTCTGGAGACCCTCTGCAGACAGTAGTCCCAAGAGCAGGGTCTCCCTGCCTCCTCCACACGTTCCCTCCTTGCTGTTTCTCCCACCTGGGATGTTCTCTTCAGGCCTTTAAAGACACAAACCTTCCAGCTAGGCCCAAAGCCTCCTACTCCAGAAACATCTTTTAGGCCAAGCGCTGTGGCTCAGGCCTGTAATCCCAGCACTTTGGGAGGCTGAGGCGGGCGGATCACCTAAGGTCAGGAGTTCGAGACCACCCTGGCCAACGTGGCAAAACCCCATCTCTACTAAAAATACAAAAATTAGCCGGGTGTGGTGGCATGCGCCTGTAGTCCCAGCTACTCGGGAGGCTGAGGCAGGAGAATCGCTCAAACCCGGGAGGCAGAGGTTGCAGTGAGCCGAGATCCCACCATTGCACTCCAGCCTGGGCAACAAGAGCAAAACTCCATCTCAAAACAACAATAAAACCAACAATAAAAGAAGAGAGGTCATCTTGGCCAGAGTGTCATGGTTAAAGGGGAGGCTGGATGGAGGGAGAGGTGGGCTGGACCACCAAGAAGGACCTGTAGGTCATGGTGAGGAGCTTGGATTTTATTTAAAGAAGGTGATTAAACTGGCGTGGTGGCACACCTGTGTAGTCCCAGCTACTCAGGAGGCTGGGGTGGGAGGTGGAGGTTGCAGTGAGCTGAGATCACACCAGTGCTCTCCAACCTGGGCAACAGAATGAGACCCTGTCTCAATAAATAAATAAAATAAAATAAAAAGAAGGTGGGAGGCAACCAAAGTTAAGAAAAGGAGTGATGTGTTCGAATGGAGCAGAGCACGAGTTCAGTGAATGTGTCCCGGGACTGTCAGTATACGGATGGCAGATGAATGGGCGAGGGCTGGGGGTCCCCTCGGTGGCCTGGAAACAAGAGCTTTCCAGGTCTCCCTGCTCTAGGTCCCTGAGGTATGCCCAGCCCCCATGCCTTCCATCAGGGTTCCTATACCCTAACGAGGCCATAGCGGCCTGCTCCAGACAGTCTCTAAAGACTGGCCAGGTGTGGTGGCTCACGCCTGTAATCTCAGTACTTTGGGAGGCCAAGGCGGGCAGATCACTTGAGGTCAGAAGTTCGAGACTAGCCTGGCCAAAATGAAGAAAACCTATCTTGCTGGGCGCGGTGGCTCATGCCTGTTATCCCAGCACTTCAGGAGGCTGAGGTAGGCGGATCACACACAACGTCAGGAGATCAAGACCATCCTGGCTAACATGGTGAAACTCCGTCTCTACTAAAAACATAAAAAATTAGGGCCGGGCGCGGTGGCTCAAGCCTGTAATCCCAGCACTTTGGGAGGCCGAGGCGGGTGGATCACGAGGTCAGGAGATCGAGACCATCCTGGCTAACATGGTGAAACCCCGTCTCTACTAAAAATACAAAAAACTAGCCGGGCGTGGTGGCGGGCGCCTGTAGTCCCAGCTACTCGGAGGCTGAGGCAGGAGAATGGCGTGAACCTGGGAGGCGGAGCTTGCAGTGAGCCGAGATCTGGCCACTGCACTCCAGCCTGGGTGACACAGCGCGAGACTCCGTCTCAAAAAAAAAAAAAAAAAAAAAAAAAAATAAGTGACACACGGGATTGCAATTACCAAAATACAGACTGGGGGA
>NW_020259757.1:0-4734 GCF_003255815.1 Theropithecus gelada
CAGGAACTCCCTGTGACAAAGCAGAACCCTGCAGGCAATGCCAGCCCCAGAGCCCTCCCTGAGAGCCTCATGGGCAAAGATGTGCAGAACATCTGATTGTCATAGCCCCAAACTGAGAACGAAGCAAACGTCCATCTGAAGGAGAACAGGCAAATAAACAATGGCAGGTTCATGCAATGCAAACCCAGACAGCCACGAGGACAACAGTACAGGGCTGTGAGCGACTCTGCAGTTGAGGTCACGACAATGCTGAGTGATTGGAGTAACAACGGAAACTCCAAAAAATACTCAATGTGATTTCTTCTAAATAAAATGTACGCCCAGCTAAATGAACTGTCTTCTTAAACGATACGTTTCCCAGTTAGAAAACCATAAAGAAAACCAAGAACATAATAATCACATAATCAAAGTCGTGGTTACTTCCACTGGGGAAGGAAGAGGGTATGAACTGAGACATAGGGTTGGCAAGTCTCCTAACAAGAACAGAACAAATACATTACGGTATCTTGAAAATAGTAGTTAAATTTCTAAATCGCAAGAGGGAAATGCACACAGCTGTGTTTAGAAAATTCTCACTCCAGCACTGTTCATAATAAAGACATTAACCCAGGCTGGATAAACAAATGATGATGCAGGCAATTGTACAATGATACAGACGTATATTTAGTACATGAGTCATCGATGATGTATCCCCCAAAGAAATGACTTTAAAGAGAAAAGGCCTGATGTGTGGCAACACTCACCTCCCTGAGCATCCCCGGACAGGCTGCAGGCTCACCGTGTGGCAGGGCAGCCCGGTACCTGCTGGCAGCTCCTGGGGACTGACGTGGAGCAAGAACAGAGCCCCGAGGATGTATATCCCTGAGGACAGCACAGTCAGTGAACTCTAGAGAGAAGCAGCTCAGCCACACTCCCCCGCCACAGCCCGAGAGGGACGCCCATGCACAGGGAGGCAGAGCCCAGCTCCTCCACAGCCAGCACCACCTGGGCAGGGGCCGCCATCTGGCAGGCACAGAGCAGGGGCTGGGAGGAGGGGCAGGGACACCAGGCAGGGTCAGCACCCAGAGAAAACTACAGAAACCTCACACATCCACCTGGGCCTCCCCTGACCTGGACCTTACTTGACATGGGCTTCACCTGACCTGGGCCTCACCTTGCCTGGACCTTGCCTGTCACTTGCCTGTCCCGAGCTTCACCTGACCTGGGCCTCAACTCACCTGGACCTCTCCTGACCTGGGTTTAACCTGTCCTGGAACTCACCTGGCATGGGCCTCACCGGACTGGAACTCACCTGGCCTCGGGCCTCACCTGCACATGCTCCAGGTCTTGCTGGAACCTGATTAGCACTGAGGCTGCAGAAGCTCGTCCAGGGTTGGGGAATGACTCTGGAACTCTCCCACATCTCACCTTTCTGGGTGGAGGCACCTGGTGGCCCTGGGAATATAAAAAGCCCCAGAATGATGCCTGTGTGATCTGGGGACAATTTATGAACCCAAAAGGACAAGGCCATGGGGTGGGTAGGGACTGTAGGAACAGATGTCAGCCTGAAATGGAGCCTCAGGACACAGGTGGGCACGGACACTGTCCACCTCAGCGATGGGCAGACCTGGGTGTCCCCGCAGCAGACCTGAGAACGCTGGGCCCACAGCCTCCCCTCAGGGCTCTGCTGCCTCCTCAGGTCAGCCCTGAACATCCCGGGTTTCCTCGGGCCTGGCGGTAGGTTTGAAGTGAGGTCTGTGTCACAGTGGTATTACTATGGTAGTGGTTATTACACCCACAGCGTCACAGAGTCCATCAAAAACCCAACCCTGGGAGCCTCCCGCCACAGCCCTCCTGGTGGGGGACCGCCGCGTGCCATGTTAAGATTTTGATCGAGGACACAGCACCATGGGTGTGGTGGCCACCACAGCAGTGCAGCCCGTGACCCAGACACACAGGGCGGCAGGCACGATGGACAGGCCCACGAGTGACCACACTGGGCTCCAGCCCGCCAGCCCCAGAGACCATCAAACAGATGGCGAAGATCACCCCACAGGTCAGCCAGACCTTGCTCCAAGGGGTCCGCACCGCTGCTGCCCTCCAACACCAGTCCAGATGGGGACAGGGCCGGCCCCACAGCACCATCTGCTGCCGTCCGGCCAGCGGTCCCGGAAGCCCCTCCCTCAAGGCTGGGCCACATGTGTGGACCCTGAGAGGCCCCCATGTCTGAGTACAGGCACCAGGAGGGTGGGGCTGGCCCTGTGCACTGTCCCTGCCCCTGTGGTCCCTGGCCTGCCTGGCCCTGAGGCCTGAGCCTCTCCTGGGTCATTTCCAAAACAGAAGACATTCCCGGGGACAGATGGAGCTGGGCGTCCCTCATCCTGCCCGGCCGTCCTGAGTCCTGCTCGTTTCCAGATCTCACCGGGGAAGCCAACAGAGGACTCACCTCCCACAGTCAGAGACAAAGAACCTTCCAGAAATCCCTGTCTCTCTCCCCAGTGGCCACCCTCTTCTAGGACAGTCCTCAGTGGCATCACAGCGGGAACCCACATCTGGATCGGGACGGCCCCAGAGCACAAGATGGCCCATGGGGACAGCCCCACAGCCCAGCCCTTCCCAGCCCCTAAAAGGCGTCCCACCCCCTGCACCTGCCCCAGGGCTCAAACTCCAGAAGGCCTGACTCCTGCACACTCTCCATTGGACGTCACCTCAGCCTCTCCTGGAGGGGACAGGAGCTCGGGAGGTGAGTCAGATCCACCTGCCCTCAATGGCAGACGGAAAAGATTCAGAAAGGTCTGAGATCCCCAGGACGCAGCACCACTGTCAATGAGGGCCCCGGACACCTGGAAGAAGGCCTGGGTGGGAAAGGCCTCTCGCCACACTCAGGGGCTTTTTGTGAAAGGCCTTCTTACTGTGTGAATACAGTAGCAACTACCACAGTGATGAACCCAGTGGCAAAAACCAGCTGGACACCCAGGGTTTACGCACACTCCTCGGCTCGGAGCTGTCCAGGACCAGAAGAGCCGGGTCTAAGAGTTTTGCCCACACCCTCGGCCTCTAGGGACACCCGGGTCATCTCAGCCCATGGGCTGGTGCCCTGCACACCGTGTGCCCCCAAACAGGGGCTTCAGAGGGCTCTGAGGCGTGCTCACTGATGACCACACGTGTCCTGGTCCCTTCCCTGCCAACTGCACCAGACCCTGTCCTGAGAGCTGGCCCGGTTCCAACAGCCAATTCCTGGGGCCTGGAATTGCTATGGACACCAGCCCCCTTTCAGCAGCTCCTGTCAATTGCCTGGATTCCCATCCTGGCTGGAATCAAGAGGACAGCATCCCCCAGGCTCCCAACAGGCAGGACTCCCACACACTCTCCTCTGAGAGGCCACTGTGCTCCGTAGGGCCAGGCCCCAGACAGTCCCCCTCACCTGCCACTACAGACACATCTGCCACTGATGTCCCCACCTGGCAAAGACCACTCATGGAGCCCCCAGCCCCAGGTAGAGCAGTAGAGATAGTCTCTGAGGCCCCTAAAATGGAGTTCATACCCAGTTCTGCCTGGACCCTCAGCCAGGCTGACAGGAGTGGACACTAGAGCTGGGCCCGCACTGGGCTGCATAGGAGCTCACCAGTGAAGAGACAGGAGAGCACATGCTGGGGGAGCACCCAGCCTCTTGCTGACCAGAGGCCTGTCCCAGAGCCCAGAAGACTGTGGAGGCCTCTCCAGGGGGACACCGTGCATGTCTGGTACCTGAGCAGCCCCCCACCTCCCCAGTCCTGGGGACCCCTGGGCACAGCTGTCTGGACCCTCCCTGTTCCCTGGGAAGCTCCTCCTGACAGCCCCGCCTCCAGTGCCAGGTGTGGTTATTGTCAGGGGGTGTCAGGCTGTGGGAGATACAGTGGGTACAGTTACCACAGTGGTGCCACCCATAGCAGCAACCAGGCCAAGTAGATGGGCCCCTGCTGCGCAGCCCCAGGCCTCCAGCTCACCTGCTTCTCCTGGGGCTCTCAAGGCTGCCGCTGTCTGCCCTCTGGCCCTCTGTGGGGAGGCTCCCTCAGTGGGAGGTCTGTGCTCCAGGGCAGGGATGACTGAGATAGAAACCAAAGGCTGGCAGGGACAGGCAGCTTCCAGCCCTGAGAGGTGCAGGCAGCACCACGGAGTCACAGAGCCACGGAGCCCCCAGTGTGGGCACGTGAGGGTGCAGACCCAGCCCTGATGGGGAAGCCTGCCCGTCCCACAGCCCAGATCCGCAGGGACAGTGGGCACAGAAGCTGCCAGGCTGTGCTCCATGATCCTCATCCCTCCAGCAGCATCCCCTCCACAATGGGGAAACTGAGGCTTGGAGCACCACCCAACCCCCTGGAAACGAGGCGGGGAGACCAGGCAGTGGGCCTGGAGCATTGTGTGTACCCGGCAGTACCTGGGTGCAGGGATCAGCCAGAGATGCCAAACCCTGAGTGGCAGAAGGGTTCGAGCCCACCCAGGCCACTCGATTAATCCCATCCCCCTGCCCTGGAGACCTCTTCGAGAACCACCAGCAGCTCAGCTTCTCAGGGCCTCATCCCTGCAAGGAAGGTCAAGGGCTGGGCCTGCCAGAAACACAGCACCTCCCAGGCCGCGGCTGAGACAGGGCGGACGGCTCTGGACAGGACGCACGGCTGTGGACAGGACACACGGCTGTGGACAGGACGCACGGCTGAGACAGGGCAGGCGGCTGTGGACAGGGCAGACGGCTGTGGACAGGACGCACGGCTGAGA
>NW_020259758.1:0-4732 GCF_003255815.1 Theropithecus gelada
CGGATCCCTTTGAAGCCTATAGGGCCAAAGGAAATATCCTCCGATAACAAAGAGAAAGAAGCTTTCTGAGAAACTTCTTTGTGTTCTGTGAAATCATTTCACATAGTTACAGCTTTCCCCCCAGGAAGGCTTTCGCTAAGACAGTTCTTGTGGAATTGGCAAAGTGATATTTGGAAGCCGATAGAGGGCTATGGTGAAAAAGGAAATATCCTGAGATGAAATCTGGAAAGAAGCTTTCTGAGAAACTGCTCTGTGATGTGTGACTTCCACTCACAGAGTTACATCTGTATTTCGTGGATCTCTTTGCTACCCTTATTTATGTGGAATCTGAGAACAGATATTTCGGATCCATTTGAAGACTATAGGGCCAAAGGAAATATCCTCCGATAACAAAGAGAAAGAAGCTTTCTGAGAAACTTCTTTGTGTTCTGTGAAATCATCTCACAGAGTTACAGCTATCCCCTCAAGAAGCCTTTCGCTAAGTCACTTCCTGTGGAATTGGCGAAGTGATATTTGGAAGCTCGTAGAGGGCTATGGTGAAAAAGGAAATATCCTCAGACGAAAACTGGAAAGAAGCTTTCTGAGAAACTGCTTAGTGTTCTGTTAATTCATCTCACAGAGTTACATCTGTATATCGTGGATCTCTTTGCTAGCCTTATTTCTGTGGAATCTGAGAACAGAAATTTCGGATCCCTTTGAAGAGTATAGGGCCAAAGGAAATATCTTCCGATAAGAAAGAGAAAGAAGCTTTCTGAGAAACTACTTAGTGTTCTGTTAATTCATCTCACAGAGTTACAGCTTTCCCCTCAAGAATCCTTTCGCTAAGACAGTTCTTGTGGAATTGGCAAAGTGATATTTGGAAGCCCATAGAGGGCTATTTTGAAAAAGGAAATATCCTCAGCTAAAATCTAGAAAGAAGATTTCTGAGAAACTGCTTAGTGTTCCGTTAATTCATCTCACAGAGTTACATCTGTATTTCGTGGATCTGTTTGCTAGCCTTATTTCTGTGGAATCTGAGAACAGATATTTCGGATCCCTTTAAAGACTATAGGGCTAAAGGAAATATCCTCCAAAAACAAAGAGAAAGAAGCTTTCTGAGAAACTTCTTTGTGTTCTGTGAAATCATCTCACAGAGTTACACCTTTCCCCTCAAGAAGCCTTTCGCTAAATCAGTTGTTGTGGAATTGGCAAAGTGATATTTGGAAGCCCGTAGAGGCCTATGGTGAAAAAGGAAATATCCTGAGATGAAATCTGGAAAGAAGCTTTCTGAGAAACTGCACTGTGATGTGTGACTTCCACTCACAGAGTTACATCTGTATTTCGTGGATCTCTTTGCTAGCCTTATTTCTGTGGAATCTGAGAACAGATATTTCGGATCCCTTTGAAGACTATAGGGCCAAAGATAATATCCTCCGGTAACAAAGAGAAGGAAGCTTTCTAAGAAACTTCTTTGTGTTCTGTGAAATCATCTCACATAGTTACAGCTTTCCCCTGAGGAAGCCTTTCGCTAAGACAGTACTTGTGGAATTGACAAAGTGATATATGGAAGCCCATAGAGAACTATGGTGAAAAATGGAATATCCTCAGATAAAATCTGAAAGAAGCTTTCTTAGAAACTGCTCAGTGTTGTGTTAATTCATCTCACAGAGTTACATCTGTATTTGGTGGATCTCTTTGCTAGCCTTATTTTGTGGCATCTGAGAACAGATATTTCGGATCCCTTTGAAGACTATAGGGCCAAAGGAAATATCCTTCGATAACAAAGAGAAAGAAGCTTTCTGAGAAACTTCTTTGTGTTCTGTGAAATCATCTCACAGAGTTACAGCCTTCCCCTCAAGAAGCCTTTCGCTAAGTCCGTTCTTGTGGAATTGGCAAAGTGATATTGGGAAGTCCGTAGAGGGCTATGGTGAAAAAGGAAATACCCTCAGATGAAATCTGGAAAGAAGGTTTCTGAGAAAGTGCTTTGCGATGTGTGACTTCCACTCACAGAGTTACATCTGTATTTCGTTGATCTCATTGCTAGCCTTATGTCTGCGGAATCTGAGAACAGATATTTGGATCCCTCTGAAGACTATAGGCCCAAAGGAAATATCCTCCAATAAAAAAGAGAAAGAATTTTTCTGAGAAACTTCTTTTTGTTCTGTGAAATCACCTCACAGAGTTACAGCTTTCCCCTGAAGAGGACTTTCGGAAAGACAGTTTTTGTGCAATTGGCAAAGTGATATTTGGAAGCCCATAGAGGGCTATGGTGAAAGAAGAAATATCCTCAGATGAAATCTGGAAAGAAGATTTCTGAGAAACTGCTTAGTGTTCAGTTAATTCACCTCACAGAGTTACATCTGTATTTCGTGGATGTCTTTCCTAGACTTATTTCTGTGGAATCTGAGAACAATTATATCGGATCCCTTTGAAGACTATAGGGCCAAAGGAAATATCCTCCGATAAGAAAGAGAAAGAAGCTTTCGGAGAAACTTCTTTGTGTTCTGTGAAATCATCTCCCAGAGTTACAGCTTTCCCCTCAAGAAGCCTTTCGCTAAGACAGTTCTTCTGGATTTGCCAAAGTGATATTTGGAAGCCCATGGAGGGCTCTGTTGAAAAAGGAAATATCCTCAGATGAAATCTGGAAAGAAGCTTTCTGTGAAACTGCTTAGTGTTCTCTTAATTCATCTCACAGAGTTACATCTGTATTTCGCGGATCTCTTTGCTAGCCTTATTTCTGTGGAATCTGAGAACAGATATTTCGGATCCCTTTGAAGCCTATAGGAGCAAAGGAAATATGCTCCGATAAGAAAGAGAAAGAAGCTTTCGGAGAAACTTCTTTGGGTTCTGTGAAATCATCTCACACAGTTACAGCTTTCCCCTCAAGAAACCTTTCACTAAGACAGTTCTTCTGGAATTGGCAAAGTGATATTTGGAAGCCCATAGAAGGCTATGGTGAAAAACGAAATATCCTCAGATGAAATCTGCAAAGAAGATTTCTGAGAAACTGCTCTGTGATGTGAGACTTCCACTCACAGAGTTACATCTGCATTTCGTGGATCTCTTTGCTAGCCTTATTTCTGTGGAATCTGAGAACAGATATTTCGGATCCCTTTGAACACTATAGGGCCAAAGGAAATATCCTCCGGTAACAAAGAGAAGGAAGCTTTCTGAAAAAGTTCTTTGTCTTCTGTGAAATCATCTCACAGAGATACAGCTTTCCCCTCTGGAAGCCTTTCGCTAAGACAGTTCTTGTGGAATTGGCAAAGTGATATTTGGAAGCCCATAGAAGGCTATGGTGAAAAAGGAAATATCCTCAGCTGAAATCTGGAAAGAACCTTTTTGAGAAACTGCTTAGTGTTCTGTTACTTTATCTCACAGAGTTACATCTGTATTTCATGGATCTCTTTGCTAGCCTTAATTCTGTGGAATCTGAGAACAGATATTTCGGATCCCTTTGAAGCCTATAGGGCCAAAGGAAATATCCTCCGATAACTAAGAGAAAGAAGCTTTCTGAGAAACTTCTTTGTGTTCTGTGAAATCAACTCACAGAGTTACAGCTTTCCCCTCAAGAAGCATTTCGCTAAGACAGTTCTTCTGGAATTGGCAAAGTGATATTTGGAAGCCCTTAGAGGGCTATGGTGAAAAAGAAAATGTCCTCAGATGAAATCTGGATAGAAGATTTCTGAGAAACTGCTCTGTGATGTGAGACTTCCACTCACAGAGTTACATCTGCATTTCGTGGATCTCTTTGCTAGCCTTATTTCTGTGGAATCTGAGAACAGAAATTTCGGATCCCTTTGAAGACTGTAGGCCCAAAGGAAATATCCTCCGATAAGAAAGAGAAAGAAGCTGTCTGAGAAACTTCTTTGTGTTCTGTGAAATCATCCCACCGAGTTACAGCTTTCCCCTCAAGAAGCCTTTCGCTAAGACAGTTCTTGTGGAACTGGCAAAGTGATATTTGGAAGCCCCTAGAGGGCTATTTTGAAAAAGGAAATATCCTCAGCTGAAATCTAGAAAGAAGATTTCTGAGAAACTGCTTAGTGTTCTGTTAATTCATCTCACAGAGTTACATCTGTATTTCTTGGATCTCTTTGCTAGCCTTATTTCTGTGGAATCTGAGAACAGATATTTCGGATCCCTTTGAAGACTATAGGGCCAAAGGAAATATCCTCCGAAAACAAAGAGAAAGAAGCTTTCTGAGAAACTTCTTTGTGTTCTGTGAAATCATCTCACAGAGTTACAGAATTCCCCTCTAGAAGCCTTTCGCTAACTCACTTCTTGTGGAATTGGCAAAGAGATATTGGGAAGCCCATACAGGGCTATGGTGGAAAAGGAAATATCCTCAGATGAAATCTGGAAAGAAACTTTCTGAGAATCTGCTTAGTGTTCTGTTAATTCATCTCACAGAGTTACATCTGTATTTCGTGGATCTCTTTGCTAGCCTTATTTCTGTGGAATCTGCGAACAGATATTTCGGATCCCTTTGAAGACTATAGGGCCAAAGGAAATATCCTCCGATAACAAAGACAAAGAAGCTTTCTGAGAAACTGCTTTGTGTTCTGTGAAATCATCTCACAGAGATACAGCTTTCCCCTCAAGAAGCCTTTTGCTAAGACAGTTCTTGTGGAATTGGCAAAGTGATATTGGAAGCCCATAGAGGGCTATGGTGAAAAAGGAAATATCCTGAGATGAAAGCTGGAAAGAAGCTTTCTGAGAAACTGCTTAGTGTTCTGTTAATTCATCTCACAGA
>NW_020259759.1:0-4732 GCF_003255815.1 Theropithecus gelada
AAAAAAAAAAAAAGGTGTTAAGGTGGGCTTGGTGTGGTGACTCATGCCTGTAATCCCAGCACTTTGGGAGGCCAAGGCGGGTGGATCACTTGAAGTCAGGAGTTTGAGACTAAGGGAGGAGACCACCCCTCATATCATCTTATGCCCAATTTCTGCCTCCAAAGAAAGAAGAAGTAAAAACTGAAAGTGAGAAATGAAATCCACAGGCAGACAGCCCAGCACCGCACCCTGGGCCTGGTAGTTAAAGAGTGACCCCTGACCTAATCGGTTATGTTATCTATAGATTACAGACAATGCATAGAAATGCACTGTGAAAAATCCCTATCTTGTTTTGTTCTGATCTAATTACCGGTGCATGCAGCCCCCAGTCACATACCCTCTGCTTGCTGAATCGATCACAACCCCCTCACACGCACCCCCTTAGAGTTGTGAGCCCTTAAAAGGGACAGGAATTGCTCACTCCGGGGGCTCGGTTCTTGAGACAGAAGTCTTGCCGATGCTCCCGGCCAAATAAACCGCTTCCTTCTTTAACTCGGTGACTGAGGAGTTTTGCCTGTGGCTCATCCTGCTACAAGACCAGGTTGGCCAACATGGTGAAGCCCTGTCTCTACTAAAAATACAAAAATTATCTGGGCGTGGTGGAAGGCACCTGTAATCCCAGCTACTCAGGAGGCTGAGGCAGAAGAATCACTTGAACCTGGGAGAAGGAGGTTGCAGTGAGCCGAGATCACTCCACTCCAGCCTGGGCAACAGCAAGACTCTATCTCAAAAATAAACAAAAATAAATAAATAAATAAAGATGTTAAGGTGGCCCATAATGAGCAGAACCTAAAAAACAAATTTGACTTCCTGTTCTAGTCGGAAGCGTTTCTCACTGTGGCCTTCGGGCTGCACTGTCCTCCCTCACTCCCTTTGTCTCCTTGCTTAGGGAGTGCCTTATTTCCCCATGCAAGTGCAGCCTTCATGTTTTATCTCTGTTGTCCAGGTCAGTTTGTGAACTGATGGCTAACCTCTTTCCAGATCATCTCTTTGGCTAAGGAGATCTTTGGCCCTACTTTGTCTTCCTGAACTACAGCAAACCTGCATTTTAGAATGGACCTCTTCAAAGGCCAATCAGCAGATAAGCCAGGAAGGACCTTTGACTACGGCTAATTATAGGGTGACTTAGATGCAGGGCACCACAGATGGTCAGAACTGGAAAGATTCATGGACGTCATTTCATCTGGCCGGGGCCCAGAAGGACTAGGAGATGTGCCTGTGGTCCCTCAAGGTCAGGTGGCAAATTGGTGACTGGGATGAGATGAGACTGGAGGTAGATGCTAGTTTTCCTGGGCTTACCTGGGTTGTAGTTTTTATACATTTGAAATTTGGCCATTTCATTTTAAGTTAAATATGTTAATTCGTAAATATGAAAAGAGAAACCAGAAAGTAACGGTTCCTGTCAGCTTGGGGAAGTGAATCCTTTTGTGACCTCACCAACACTTACCCTAAAGAGGCCTATAAAAAGCTCCTTTGGACTTCCCCCGCCTCCTCAGAAGGAGTAAATATCTCCTTGGCCTTGACCAAATAGAGGTGGTATTTAGCAGCTGCTTGAGTTGATGCTTCTGAGGCAAATGAGTCTCTTAACATCTAAATGAGTTGGTCAGCTCTCTGTAAGAAGCCTGAAAGTCAGAAGGCAGCTTGCTGTGTGTCTCTGGCAAGTAACTTTCCCTCTCTGGGCTGCAGTTCCTTCATCTGTACAGATGGAGTTGGACTACAGGGTAGGTCAAGCCTTGCTGCTTCTGCACCTCCACAGTTCTAAAATATAATCTGCATTTTTTTTTTTTTTTTTTTTTTGAGACGGAGTTTCGCTCTGTTGCCTGGAGTGCAATGGTGCAATCTTGGCTCGCTGCAACCTCCGCCTCCCAGGTTCAAACAATTCTCCTGCCTCAGCCTCCCGAGTAGCTGGGATTACAGGTGCACACCACTATGCCTGGCTAATTTTTGTATTTTTAGTAGACACGGGGTTTCACCATGTTGGTGAAACATGGCTGGTCTGGAACTCCTGACCTCAGGTGATCTGCCCATCTTGGCCTCCCAAAGTGCTAGGATTACAGGTGTGAACCACCGCACCCAGCCATAATCTGCCTTTTTAGTAAACATCCTAAGTGGTTCTCAGTTTCAGCTGATACAAGAATCACTGTACGCTTGTTTTATTTTTTTGTTTGTTTTTTATTTTTTGTTTGAGATGGGGTTCCACTCTGTTGCTCAGACTGCAATGCAGTGGCTCGATCTCTGCTCACTGCAAGCTCTACCTCCCAGGCTCAAGCAGTTCTCCCACCTCAGCCTCCTGAGTAGCTGGGACCACAGGTGTGTGCCACAATACCCAGCTAATTTTCTGTATTTTTGTAGAGATGGAGTTTTGCCATGTCGCCCGGGCTGATCTTAAACTCCTGGGCTCAAGCAATCTGTTTGGGTCAGCTTCCCAAAGTGTTGAGATTACAGGAGTGAGCCACTGTGCCTGGCCAGATGTTTATTTTAAAATGTGGATTACCTCCTACCTAGGGACACTTATCCTGATCAAGCAGGTCTGGGTGGGGCCTGGGAATAAGCATTTTGGTTGGTGGCCCACACTTTCAGGGACCAGACTGAACTGGAGATATCTCAGCTGATGATCCCAGGATGCCCTTGCTTCTTTCTACCTTCTTTTCACTCAGGATAAGATGAAGAGCCTCTTTTTTCTTTTCTTCTTCTTCTTTTTTTTTTTTTTTTTTTAATGGAGATGGAGTCTCATTATGTTGTCCAGGCTGGTCTCGAGCTCCTGGCTTTAAGCAATCACCTCGCTTCAGCCTCCCAAAGTGCTGGGATCAAGCATTTGAGTCACCATATGACTGGACTTTAAAAAAAAAAACAAAACTCATCAAATATTGAGGGGCTGTTTTGACCAGACACTGTTTCAGATGCTGGAGATTAAGCAGTGAACCAATCAGAATTCTTGCCCTCTTGGATCTGACTTTCTTTCACTCAGCAATATGCAGCTAAGGTTTTTCCACAATTTCTCCTGGCCTGATAGTGTGCTGCTTTTTGGTGCTGAATAATGTCTCATTGTGTGGATCCAGCACACAGTTTGCTTATCCATTCATCTATTAAAGGATATCTTTTTTTTTTTTTTTTCTTTTTTGAGATGGAGTCTCTCCGTGTCCCCCAGGCTAGAGTGCAGTGGCATGATCTCAGCTCACTGCAACCTCTGCCTCCCGGGTGCAAGCCATTCTCCTGCCTCAGCCTCCCAAGTAGCTGGGACTACAGGCATGTGCCACCATGCCCGGCTAATTTTTTATATTTTTAGTAGAGACGGGATTTCACCTTGTTAGCCACGATGGTCTCGATCTGCTGACCTTGTGATCCTCCCGCCTCGGCCTCCCAAAGTGCTGGGATTACAGGTGTGAACCACCCCACCTGGCCTTAAAGGATATCTTAGCTGGGCGCGGTGGCTCATGCCTGTAATTCCAGCACTTTGGGAGCTGAGGCGGGCAGATCACGAGGTCAGGAGTTCGACATCAGCCTGGCCAACATAGTGAAACCCCTGTCTCTACTAAAAATACAAAAAATTAGCTGGGCATGGTGGTGGGCACCTGTAATCCCAACTACTCAGGAAGCTAAGGCAGGAGAATTGCTTGAACCTAGGAGACAGAGGTGGCAGTGAGTCGAGATCGTGCCATTGCACTCCAGCACAGGTGACAGTGCGAGACTCCGTCTTAAAGCAAAAAAACAAAAAAAAGAACATCTTATTTGCTTCCGAGCTTTAGCATTTATGAATAAAGTTGCTATAAGCCTTCATGTGCAGGTTTTGGTATGAATATAAGTCTCTGTCATTTTATTTTATTTATTTTTAAATGAGATGGGGTGTGCCCAGGCTGGTCTCCAACTCCTGACCTCAAGCAATCCACCCCCCTTGGCCTTCCAAAGTGCTGAGATTACAGGCGTGAGCCACCATGCCTGGCCTCCATTTTATTTTTTAAAACTTAAGAGAGCTACAGGGCTGAGGAAATAATGAGAAGCCAACCACTGCTGGAGTATTCTGGAGGAAGTCCTGATAGGCTGCAGGCCCCAAAGATAGGGGCACCTCGGCAACAGTTCCTTTTTTTTGTTGTTCTTTCAGATTTACTCAGCAAATGACTCAAACACCAGGAAACTAAAATTAAAAAAAAAAAAAAGAAAGAAAGAAAGGATTCACTGTCCAGTAACTTTCAATAGCTGATTTCTTATGCATTTCGACTTTCTTCTGTCGCTCTTCTGAGGGGAGTCAAACATCAAGAGGCTACAGGGGGCCAGGTGCAGTGGTTCACACCTGTAATCCCAGCTCTTCAGGAGGCGGAGGTGGGCGGATCATCTGACGTCAGGGGTTTGAGACCTGGCCAACGTGGTGAAACCCTGTCTCTACTACTAATAAAAATTAGCTGGGTGCAGTGGCTCACGCCTCTAATCCCAGCACTTTGGGAGGCCTGAGGCAGGCGGATCACCTGAGGTCAGGAGTTTGAAACCAGCCTTGCCAACATGGTGAAACCCCGCCTCTACTAAAACTATAAAAATTAGCTGGGGCCGGGCACGGTGGCTAAAGCCTGTAATCCCAGCACTTTGGGAGGCCGAGACGGGCGGATCACAAGGTCAGGAGATCGAGACCATCCTGGCTAACACAGTGAAACCCCGTCTCCCTTGGCCGGGCGCGGTGGCTCAAGCCTGTAATCCCAGCACT
>NW_020259760.1:0-4732 GCF_003255815.1 Theropithecus gelada
ACCATATGACCCAGCCATCCCATTACTGGGTATATACCCAAAGGATTATAAATTATGCTGCTATAAAGACACATGCACACATATGTTTATTGCAGCACTATTCACAATTTTTTTTTTTTTTTTTTTTTTTTTGAATCCATCAGTGACAGATTGGATTAAGAAAATGTGGCACATATACACCATGGAATACTATGCAGCCATAAAAAAGGATGAGTTTGCGTCCTTTGTAGGGACATGGATGCAGCTGGAAACCATCATTCTTAGCAAACTATCACAAGAACAGAAAACCAAACACCGCATGTTCTCACTCATAGGTGGGAACTGAACAATGAGATCACTTGGACTCAGGAAGGGGAACATCACACACCGGGGCCTATCATGGGGAGGGGGGAGGTGGGAGGGATTGCACTGGGAGTTATACCTGATGTAAATGACGAGTTGATGGGTGCAGCAGACCAACATGGCACAAGTATACATATGTAACAAACCTGCACGTTATGCACATGTACCCTACAACTTAAAGTATAATAATAATAAATAAATTAAAAAAAAAATTTAGGGAGTAGTAGGGGTTAATTCTAAAAGGAGAAGGCGTAGATCTTTGTGTCCTTCAGAGTGGTGCAAATTATAAAGTAAGAAAGACAATCAATTCTAACTAAGGGACCATAAGAAATTAAGAAGCATCTTAATTAGAAATTAATGAGCATCTTTTATGAGGAAGTGGAGCATGCTACTATTTCCACTAGTTCTATCATCTTGATAGAAAAAATGTGTAAGCAAAAGAGTTCTTTACACCTAGGATGTAGCCGCAAAAATTAAAAATAAAAAGAAAAGATTAAAAGTAAGGAAATCAAAGAACACGGCCACCACTCCACAACCCTGGTTATGTTGGAGAAAACATCAAAAAAGACCATAACTATATATATATCACAAAATTGAACTTAGCATACCAACATTACCCATTGTCATGACAGTGCAAGGATTTTACTATCCTAAAACCTGCATAACCCTTTTCCCTAGGGATGGAGTGACCTGACCATTTCTTGAAGACTGGGAGAGGATGATATGGAGGAGTCTTGAGTGCTCTCTAAAAATTTAACAAAGGTTCTATTTTAAAGGAGTTCCATTGTCTGATACATAATCTAGCAGTTACAAATATGTTAGAGATACTATTATCAAAAAAATTTTTTTTGAGAAAAGAATACTATACTCCTAGGCACACTAGGTGGAGGACAAATGAAAGATGATTCCCTTCAGTCATTACAATTATACTTCTTATTACTTATTTGGTGAAGTTCAGACCCTTAATATCTGTTGTTAAAATGTGTCTCACACCAGTTTATTCACACTTAATACTTTTAATAATGGCTTTTATTATTTGTAACATTTTAAACCTGATTATCAGATATTAGTGTAACCTTGAACTATACATTTTTCTTATAAAACCTTCTGTAATTTTCAAGCATGCATGCATAGACACACACACACACAAACACACATACCATATATATAGTTTATAATTATTCAAATTTTATACACAAAATCCCTTGGGCTCAGTGTAGAGGTAAGAAAATTGCCAAGTTTTACAAACATTATAAGGAATGGAACCAGAACTGAAATCCAGGTCTCATTTCAAAGCCTCTGTGATTTTTACTGACTAAAATTCTCAGACGTGATGGCAATGATAATCCCTTATCTCTTACAGCATTCTTTACTTTAGAAAACATTTTTATTTCTTTTATGTTGGGTAATCACATCATCAGCTCTGAGTAGGTAGTACAAGCATTTTATTCCCATTTGACAGGAAAATAATTTTGAATATCAAAGTGTTATACAAATATAATGTGGTATTATTGGTATTTGTGAAAAATAAACTTGAGTGGCAAACAATTGAAACACAATTTTTACCACATCACTCTTCTGTTGTCTATTATAAAATTCCATTGATTTTCATAAGCTGCCTAGGACTAAGTTAACAGTATAATTTAGTGATGAAATATAATCCAAGTTGATGTTAAAGTTGTCAGAAGAATGAAATATGTAAGTACCAACATTTGCACCTAAAACTTAGTTGTTAAAATGAAATGTTGCTTCAGGACACCAAGCTCCATTGCTTTAAAATAGGTTTTTATTTTTCACACAATGCAATCTTTTAGAATTCCCGAAGTTAAATGAAGCATAGATTGGGGACATCCACCATTCTCATCACAGCTGCTAAAACATCATGGAGCACATTGCAAGCTCAATGGAAAAGAAATTAACTGCCCATCTGTGCAGTGTATATTTTTTGGCTTCTCATGCTTGATTAGCAGGAGGATTTTTAAGCATGTGATAATCCAATCATTTCACAGAGATTTTGTGTGAAATCTGGACATGAACTATAAAACATAAGACCTTTACTTTACCTGGAATCTTATAAAAGCAAGTAGAACCTGCTTCAGCAATAAGTTATAATATTGCAATATAAGACAATATTTTAGAGAACTAGTGTCAAGAATAAGTTATAATATTGCAATTTGACAAAGTATTTTAGAGAACTAGCGTCTCTGAATCAGATAGTTAAGGATTAACAACCTCAAAACTAGCATTTGAAGGACATTAAATATGGGCCATTCAAGGTGCAGGGATAAAGTAATAGCTCTCAAATGGGAAGGAGGTTATTATTTTTTTCATGAGAAAAATACAAATGCAGCCAAGGAATCAGATAGTTTGTGTTTGCCTTTGCTAGTCTGCATTAAAAAATTACTGTCAAACCAGGCATGTATTCTGTCTTAACCTAGAGAAAACTCTTTTCAAACCGGTAAACAGCTATAATCAGTGGACTTTTAACAGTAAATATATAGAAAAAATAGTTGAAATTTGGTAGTAATTATAAAAAGCAATAATCAATGTAATGGGAAAATTTATGACTTAAAATTATTGAGATATTTTCATGCTATTTATATTCTACACAATGTACAGTCTGTATAAGGACTAGGAGATGGTGACGTAAACGTGTAGCATATTCACGTTCAGTCAATCTTTCTCATTTGCCATCTGTGTACTTCATGAAACAGAAAGAGAAAACTTTGAAAAATTCAAAAGATAAGGGAGAGACAGACATTCTGAGTCAAAAAGTACACTCTTTACTTTGAAACCAATAGGGGAGAGGTAAAGTATTTGGCAAGATATTCCATGTCATGCAGACCTGAAAAAAGAGTTGTTTAGGCAATTTTCAGCCTCTCTTTAAAAAACAAACAAACAAACAAACAAACAAACAAAAATCTGAAAATAATAGTTCTTTCAATATAGTAAACATTCAAATTATCTCTAAATCTCAGCTACTTTCCATCTACATATAAGGAAGAATTTTAGAAGAAAATGAGCTGCAGTTTTGCTATAACAGAAGCTAGGTTCATAAGTTACAGCAAGCGAGAACAGAATGAGAATAGGAATCAACTAACCAGCCAGGTGAACTTTGAATTTAATTTAGAAAATGTGCTTTACGATCCAGTTTTTTTTTAAATAAAAAATAGTATTTAAAACTCATTGAAAATTTAGTGACTTACTATAATAAGCTTTTGTTCTCATGCTTCCAGGTCTGTGGATGGGAAGAGGCTTGGCTAATCTCAGCTGGGCTTGGATGGTTAGCTCTGTTTCAAGCAGTGTTAGGTTCAGCTTCGTTTCATTTGTGGGTTAGCTCCGAGTATATGACATTTCTTTTATCTTCCTTAGTTAGAAGTACCCAAGGCATGTTTTCTGATAGAACAGCAGGAGTTCAAGGGCCAAGATAAACTATGCAAGCACATTTTAAATCCTCTGAGGACACCACAACCATTCATAATCCACTAGCCAAAGCAAATCTTATGACCGATCTCTGAATTAGAGAGATAGGAAAATACACTACACAATTATGAGAGGAGGCATGAAAGGCATTCTGAATGGGTAGGTATTAGAAACAAAGTCATAATATACTACAGATTGACCACAGAATTCATGGAAGAAATGTGTAACATGCCTAGAAATAGCTCTTTGCTGACTGCCATGAAAAAAGAGGCAAAGTGGATGAATTGCTTAACTGACTATTTTGTTCTGTGATAAATGTCCTAAGAGTTACATTGGTCTTATTTTCAACACAAACCAATGGGTCATGGTGAATACAGAGAATCTTTATTTTTTTATTTATTTTTTATTTTTTTTATTATTATTATACTTTAAGTTCTAGGGTACATGTGCATAACATGCAGGTTTGTTACATATGTATACTTGTGCCATGTTGCTGTGCTGCACCCATCAACTCGTCAGCACCCAACTACTCGTCATTTACATCAGGTATAACTCCCAATGCAATCCCTCCCCCCTGCGCCCTCCCCATGATAGGCCCTGGTGTGTGATGTCCCCCTTCCCGAGTCCAAGTGATCTCATTGTTCAGTTCCCACCTATGAGTGAGAACATGCGGTGTTTGGTTTTCTGTTCTTGTGATAGTTTGCTAAGAATGATGGTTTCCAGCTGCATCCATGGCCCTACAAAGGACACGAACTCATCATTTTTTATGGCTGCATAGTATTCCATGGTGTATATGTGCCACATTTTCTTAATCCAGTCTGTCACTGATGGACATTTGGGTTGATTCCAAGTCTTTGCTATTGTGAATAGTGCCGCAATAAACATACATGTGCATGTGTCTTTATAGCAGCATGATTTACAATCCTTTGGGTATATACCCAGTAATGGGATGGCTGGGTCATATGGT
>NW_020259761.1:0-4732 GCF_003255815.1 Theropithecus gelada
AGCCGGCTTTCCCAGGGCTCGGCATGGGGGACAAAGGCTGGTTCTGCCTCTGTCTTTGTTGTTGAGCCTTCTTCGTTGAGGCCTTTATGGCCTAGTCCCTCCTTATTCTCAGTAAAATTTCAAATACTCCCGTTTTGGAGTCCCCATCCCATTCTCTATCCTTACCTAAGCAGCTGTTCTGGGCCCTAAGTGAATGAGCCAGTTAAGGGCCCAATTGTTTCTTTTCTCCCATTCCTTAAGGTAAACTAATAACTGGGATAATTCAGACTCCAATATGTGGAGCATTCTTATAATCAAAAGAGAGTTTGACATGGAAGAGATTCTATGGTATTCTTAATAGACGGCTTTAAGTCACGTTGACAGAAAGTACAGGGAAAAACATTGGGGGACATGCTTAAAATGACCGCGAAAGGTATGACATGTTACTGCCCGAGCCGTAAAGAAGTTGTTTTTGTTTTGGTTTAACCCAAAGGAGTTTAGCCATGGAGCTCTGATGACTTGAAAATTCCCACTTTGACATGAATGTCTCTTCAGCCCTGCTACAGTTTAGTCCCTATTTTATAGACAAGGAACGGAAAGTGTCATGTGTCCTAGGCTTTCATTCAAGTCATAGTCATCACTGTTTACTGACAGTGAGACCAGGGCTCTGGGAGTGAGAGGCTATGGTCAACTTAAAGACAAAAACTAACACTTGTAAGACAGGAGAGAAGCATTTCCTTACAAAAGCAGTGAGAAATGTATCTATAACTACATTTGGTGAGCAAATGAAAGCTGCCAGACTCAGAAAAACAGAGATGCTAATGGAACTGACTTCAGTAACCAGGGTTTTCTATGCAGTTCATGGCCCAGGGTGACTTCCAATAAAATCCCCACCGCCTGCACTTTTCTCAGGACTGGAAAGCTCAGGCAGCCCAGGACGAATAGCGCAGTCACCACAGACGGGCAGGGTGGCCACAAGGTGGGCAGCAGCAGGGATGGGCATCGTGAGCCATTGGGTGGGTCTGCGGAGTGGGGCATCGTGAGCCAGTAGTCTGACTTGGTTGCTTCCTGGTAACCAGGTGACATAGGAGACTTTGTAGGTACTAAGCATCAGCCAGGGCCAGCAGCCTTCAGTCGGCAGCTGGTAGTGGAAGGAGGAGGAGCTCTGTCCTCATTCTGTCATGGCGGTTTATGTGCCTCTTGGCGTTTGTGTATGTCTTCTTTAAACAACAGAGAAGTTAACCACCTTCATAGACCAGCCAGTTCAAGAGGTGGCGGCAGAGTATGGGCTGAGGCTCCAGGCCCGCCTGGGGTCACACCACTTCTGCAAGTGGGGGACCACCCCAGACTAGTGTGGCTCCTAGGGCAGTGCAGTCGATTTCATTGAAGGCTCAGGCGGGAGGCGAAGAGTAGTGAAGGTGCCCCATGGAGAACGAACTGAATTCTTGCATGGGCCCCAGAGTTAGCCTCAGCTGTGACTGTTGCTGGCTAGACGAGGGACCCTGTGATGAGTCTGAGGTTCCTGAGGCTGTGGCAGCCTCGGCACCAGCATCCACCGCTGCAGAGGCTGCCCAGTTGGATTTGGGAGCCACGGAGGTCCATCCTGTGCACTACCACAGCAACCCAAAGATCCCCAAAGTTAAAGAAACCATGGGTGCCATTTGCTTTCTGGCATCTCTCTGGCCCCCACCACCCCCACCCCTTTGCCGTCCCTCCCCCTCAGAGACATCCTCAGCTTCCAGCTCCCTCCTGCCCGCAGCCGGCTTTCCCAGGGCTCAGCATGGGGGACAAAGGCTGGTTCTGTCTCTTCCTTTGTTGTTGAGCCTTCTACGTTGAGGCCTTTTTGGCCTAGTCCCTCCCTTTTCTCAATAAAACTTCAAATACTCCCGTTTTGGATTCCCCATCCCAATCTCTATCCTTACCTAAGCAGCTGGTCTGGGCTCTAAGTGAATGAGCCATTTAAGGGCCCAATCTTTGTTTCTGACATTCCTTAAGGTAATCTAATAACCGGGATAATTCAGTCTCCAATATGTGGAGAATTCTTAAAATCAAAATAGAGTTTGCTATGGAAGAGATTCTATGGTATTCTTAATAGATGGTTTTAAGTCACATTGACAGAAAGTACAGGGAAAAACATTGGGGGACATGCTTAAAATGACCGCGAAAGGTATGACATGTTACTGCCCGAGCCGTAAAGAAGTTGTTTTTGTTTTGGTTTTACCCAAAGGAGTGTAGCCATGGAGCTCTGATGACTTGAAAATTCCCACTTTGACATGAATGTCTCTTCAGCCCTGCTACAGTGTAGTCCCTATTTTATAGACAAGGAACGGAAAGTGTCATGTGTCCTAGGCTTTCATTCAAGTCACAGTCATCACTGTTAACTGACACACTCTGGGAGTGGCTATGGTCAAGTTAAAGACAAAAATTAACACTTGTAAGACAGGAGAGAAGCATTTCCCTACAAAAGCAGTGAGAAATGTATATATAACTACATTTGGTGAGCAAATGAAAGCTGCCAGACTCAGAAAAACAGAGATGCTAATGGAACTGACTTCAGTAACCAGGGTTTTCTATGGAGTTCATGGCCCAGGGTGACTTCCAATAAAATCCCCACCGCCTGCACTTTTCTCGGGACTGGAAAGCTCAGGCAGCCCAGGACGAAGAGTGCAGTCACCACAGACGGGCAGGGTGGCCACAAGGTGGGCAGCAGCAGGGATGGGCATCGTGAGCCATTGGGTGGGTCTGCGGGGTGGGGCATCGTGAGCCAGTAGCCTGACTTGGTTGCTTCCTGGTAACCAGGTGACATAGGAGGCTTTGTAGGTACTAGGCATCAGCCAGGGCCAGCAGCCTTCAGTCGGCAGCTGGTAGTGGAAGGAGGAGGAGCTCTGACTTCATTCTGTCATGGCGGTTTATGTGCCTCTTGGCATTGGTGTGTGTCTTTCTTCTTTAAACAACAGAGAAGTTAACCACCTTCATAGACCAGCCAGTTCGAGAGGTGGCGGCAGAGTATGGGCTGAGGCTCCAGGCCCGCCTGAGGTCACACCACTTCTGTAAGTGGGGGGCCACCCAACTAGTGTGGCTGCTAGAGCAGTGCAGTCCGTTTGATTGAAGGCTCAGGCAGGAGCGAAGAGTAGTGAAGGTGCCCCATGGAGAACGAACTTAATTCTTCCATGGGCCCCAGAGGTGGCCTCAGCTGTGACTGCTGCAGGCTGAACGTGGAACCCTGTGATGAGTCTGAGGTTCCTGAGTCTGTGCAGCCGCGGCACCAGCATCCACCGCTGTAGAGGCTGCCCAGTTGGATTTGGGAGCCACGGAGGTCCATCCCGTGCACTACCACAGCAACCCAAAGATCCCCAAAGTTAAAGAAGCCATGGGTGCCATTTGCTCTCTGGCATCTCTCTGGCCCCCACCGTCCCCACCCCTTTGCCGTCCCTCCCCCTCAGAGACATCCTCCGCTTCCAGCTCCCTCCTGCCCGTAGCCGGCTTTCCCAGGGCTCGGCATGGGGGACAAAGGCTGGTTCTGCCTCTGTCTTTGTTGTTGAGCCTTCTTCGTTGAGGCCTTTATGGCCTAGTCCCTCCTTATTCTCAGTAAAATTTCAAATACTCCCGTTTTGGAGTCCCCATCCCATTCTCTATCCTTACCTAAGCAGCTGTTCTGGGCCCTAAGTGAATGAGCCAGTTAAGGGCCCAATTGTTTCTTTTCTCCCATTCCTTAAGGTAAACTAATAACTGGGATAATTCAGACTCCAATATGTGGAGCATTCTTATAATCAAAAGAGAGTTTGACATGGAAGAGATTCTATGGTATTCTTAATAGACGGCTTTAAGTCACGTTGACAGAAAGTACAGGGAAAAACATTGGGGGACATGCTTAAAATGACCGCGAAAGGTATGACATGTTACTGCCCGAGCCGTAAAGAAGTTGTTTTTGTTTTGGTTTAACCCAAAGGAGTTTAGCCATGGAGCTCTGATGACTTGAAAATTCCCACTTTGACATGAATGTCTCTTCAGCCCTGCTACAGTTTAGTCCCTATTTTATAGACAAGGAACGGAAAGTGTCATGTGTCCTAGGCTTTCATTCAAGTCATAGTCATCACTGTTTACTGACAGTGAGACCAGGGCTCTGGGAGTGAGAGGCTATGGTCAACTTAAAGACAAAAACTAACACTTGTAAGACAGGAGAGAAGCATTTCCTTACAAAAGCAGTGAGAAATGTATCTATAACTACATTTGGTGAGCAAATGAAAGCTGCCAGACTCAGAAAAACAGAGATGCTAATGGAACTGACTTCAGTAACCAGGGTTTTCTATGCAGTTCATGGCCCAGGGTGACTTCCAATAAAATCCCCACCGCCTGCACTTTTCTCAGGACTGGAAAGCTCAGGCAGCCCAGGACGAATAGCGCAGTCACCACAGACGGGCAGGGTGGCCACAAGGTGGGCAGCAGCAGGGATGGGCATCGTGAGCCATTGGGTGGGTCTGCGGAGTGGGGCATCGTGAGCCAGTAGTCTGACTTGGTTGCTTCCTGGTAACCAGGTGACATAGGAGACTTTGTAGGTACTAAGCATCAGCCAGGGCCAGCAGCCTTCAGTCGGCAGCTGGTAGTGGAAGGAGGAGGAGCTCTGTCCTCATTCTGTCATGGCGGTTTATGTGCCTCTTGGCGTTTGTGTATGTCTTCTTTAAACAACAGAGAAGTTAACCACCTTCATAGACCAGCCAGTTCAAGAGGTGGCGGCAGAGTATGGGCTGAGGCT
>NW_020259762.1:0-4732 GCF_003255815.1 Theropithecus gelada
TAAATGAAATCAAAACAGTTAGTGCCAAATTAATTTAAATTAAAACAGTTGGTGCCGAAACCCGACCCAGGAGGAGACCCTTCCTCAACATCCCCTAAGGGTCTAATGAACCTCCTCCACAGCGAACCGGCTCTCAACCCAACCAGCCACGAACACCAAACAAGTGTTCCAGCTTTCCACTGGTGCCGCTCTGAGAATTTCTTCTTCAGTGAGTACTCCCCTTTGTTAACCATCTCCGTCCGTTTCCGTGTCCTTGGCCTAGAGTCGTACGTACGCCCAAGGATGTAGCCACCCTGTGGCGCAGTGATGCCTTCAACCCTGAGACGTCCGTCTTGAAGTTCCTCAATTCTCCGTTAGTGGCTCCAGGAGCCCCCGGTCCCCAGCAGCGGCAAAGGACGCTTTGCCACTGCATGAGGTCGGTTTCCATTTCTGGTGGTTAAACAATGGGAACCTCACAATTGAAAATCCCTACGAACACCCCTTTAGGGTGTCTCCTCCAAAACTTGGAAGCCTTACATCTAGCTCAAGATTTAAAACGAAAGTGGCTACTTTTCCTCTCCACTGTGGCATGCCAAAAACCCGGGAGGAGACCCCTCCTCAGGGCCCCCTAAGGTCCGAGGAGCCTCCTCCTTCACGCCGCGGACGGACCAGGACCTAGACATCGCTTTCCACACCTCCAAGTCTCCTAGGGGTGAGTATCTCTTGCCTCCCTCTCATACTCCTTGGCCAAAAGTCCTGCGCAGGCCCAAGGTTTTTTGGTGACCCACAGGAGAGTTCCCAAAGGTAGAGACGTCTGCCCAAAGGAACTCCATTCCAGTCCATGTGAGACCCGTCCAGGACGGAGACGTCCGCCTGGAGGTAATCTCCATTCCGGCTCCAGGAGCCTCCCGGTCTCTAGTGGCTCCAAAGGACACTTTGTAGCCAGGTAGAGTTCGGTTTCCGCCTATGGGTGAGAGAAAGGCAATGGGAAATCCCCAATCCAAAATACCTAGAGACACCCCTTTAGGGTGTCTTCTAACTAATCTCAAAACTTTACAATTACAGCAAGATCTTAAATGAAAGCGACTGATTTTACTCTCCACTGTGGCGTGGCCAGTCTCAACGGCCGCCTGAAGGCACTTTAGACCATAACATTTTAATTAGATCTCTCTAATTTCTGCCAGAGGCTCGGAAAGTGGTCAGAAATTATCTATGTCCAAGGCTTTTAGGACTTGCGCTCTCGCCCAGACCTGTGCGCCCAGTGTTAAATGGCCCAGGTCTTGTTAGCCTAAACCCCTAAACCCGGCCCTTGGCCCCAACCTCAGCAACTGAGGAGGACTCCACCTCCATTTCAGATGGGGCCGACGGCAGGCGACCTCCCTCCCAACTTTCCAACCCCCCTCCCTATGGACTTCCTACCACCCCTCCCAACGCTCCTCCTTCAGCCACTCCTCTCACCCCTCCCTATGGAGCTCCAACTGCCCCGCCCGACACTCCTCCCTCAGCCACTCCTCTTACCTCTCCCATTTCCACCCACACTCGCTCCAAGACCGCGGTAGCGGCCCCCATTAGTCAGCCCTCTACCAGTCAGCCTGCCTCAACCCCCTCTACCAGTCAGCCTGTCTTAACCTACCCTACTGGTCAGTCTGTTTCAACCTCCCCTGCTAGTTTGTTGCCCCCTCCCCCACCCCAAGAAGTTGCTGGAGCCAAAGGCGTGGTTAGAGTCCACGTCCCCTTTTCCTTGGCTGACCTTTCCAAAACTGAAGAACGACTTGGCGACTTCTCAGCCAACCCCACCTAATATTCCAAAGAGTTTCGATACCTAGGCCAGAGCATATAACCTTACCTGGCATGACTTACATGTCATTCTTACTTCCACTCTTAACCCAGAGGAAAGAGAGTGCATTCTCGCAGCCGCCAGGCAACATGCAAATCAATGGCATTTAATCGACGCCACCGTCCTGTTAGGAGACATGGCTGTCCTGTCCATAGAACCAGATTGAGATTACCAACCACAGCAGCCTGGCCGCCGTAGGAAGGACATTATGGTTCAATGTCTCTTGGCCAGTATGCAGGCAGCCTCTAACAAAGTGGTCAATTTTAATAAACTAAAGGAAATCATCCAGCACCCAGATGAGAACCCGGCTTCTTTCCTAAATCGCCTTACAGAGGCACTAGCCCAATTTACTCGGCTAGACCCCACCTCCCCAGCCGGAGCAGCTGTCCTAGCCTCCTATTTTATCTCCCAGTCAGCCTCACATATTCCAAAAAAGCAAAAAAAAAAAAAAAAAAAAAAAAGGTTGAAGATGGGCCTCACACTCCCATACAGGAAAATTGGCCTTTAAAGTTTTTAACTCCAGAGAAGCAGCAGCTGAGGCCGCAGAGCTAGACAAGCAAAAAAGAAGGGCTGTGCTTCAGGCACAAGCTCTAGTGGCTGCCCTCCAACCAGCGTTGCCCACTCTGCCGGCAGGGAAGACACAGGGCAAGTCTCCCAGGGGCTCCTGCTATAAATGCGGAGACCCAGGACACTGGGCAAACCAGTGTCCCCAGGCCAAGCCGGCCACTCTGTCTCGTCCATGCTTTAAGTGTGGCACAACTGGGCATTGGGAAAAAAGGTGTCCAAATCCTCGCCTGCCTACCACGCCATGCCCAACCTGCCAACAGGAAGGACACTGGAAGTCTGATTGCCCCGCCAGCAGGGCAGGCATTGCGCCTCAACGTGGTGCCTCTCCTCAAAGGCCGGAAGGCTCCTTCCAGCTCCTACACCTGGACGACGACTGACGGTGCCCACACTCGGAGACCCTGGTCACCCTCGCCGAGCCTAGGGTAACTCTACAGATAGCGGGTAAGCCAATTTCTTTTCTCATCAATACGGAGGCTACCTATTCTGTTTTGCCAACCTATGGAGGTCCTAGCCAGCCATCCACTATCTCAGTAGTTGGGGTAGACGGTAAACCGTCTAACCCTCGCCAGACCCCAGTGTTAAATTACTGCCTGGACTATGCATGCTTTGCCCACTCTTTCCTCATCATGCCCTCTTGTCCCACCCCCCTCTTGGGATAAAACATCTTAACCTAACTCAAAACATCTATTCCCCTTCCCTTTCTCCAGGTGGCCAGGTTCTACTCAAGGATCAACACCCTCCTCAAATTTTCTCGCTTCCTCACCATTCTTCATCTTAACTTAACTGACTTTTCCTTCATAAACCCCATAGATACCCTCCTTCCCGACCCATCTCCCAACCAGTAGGTTTCCCAACTTTTTACTCTCATAGAAGACCTAGCTTGGCAGGGTGCCCTTTGTGATTTCGGCAATGTTGAACTTACCCTCTACACCTTTGTCATCATTATTATGGTTCACTCTAATTCCCCTAGTTACTCCTACTAATCCTAACTTTGTATGGAGATTCTAAACCTGGTCTACAGACAACCAGATACACTCAGTCATGCAGGGCACTGCAGATTGTCCCCCCCTCCACCCCCACCCAGGGTTGTCACTCTGCCCTCTCCCTAAATAAAATGTGGACTCATTAGGCCAGGATGAAGGACAGATACAGGGAAGGAGAGGCTGTAACCAGAAGGCAGTAGAAAGCCCAGACCTCCCCAAGGGCCTCTGCTGCACTCAGTCCCTGTTGAGTCAGAGATAGGGAGAAGCCAGGAGGTAGGGGAGTTGGTGAGGGGAGCAGCCTTGGTGAGCGGGAGGTGGAGAGACAGAAACGGAGATGGAGATGGAGACAAAGAGATACAGACAGAGATAGAGAGAGACAGAGGTGGAGAGAGACAAAGACAGAGATGGGGAGAGACAGAGATGGAGAGACAGAGAGAGAGAGACAGAGATGGAGAGAGACAGAGAGACAGAGGTGGAGAGAGACAAAGACAGAGATGAGGAGAGACAGATGACAGAGATGGAGAGAGACAGAGAGAGAGAGAGACAGAGATGAGGAGAGACAGAGATGAAGAGAGACAGAGAGAGATGAAGAGAGACAGAGATGAAGAGAGACAGAGTGAGACAGAGATTCCTTTTTGCTACTCTACGCCAAACTCTTCATGGTGTAATTGCACATAAGCTCCCAGCAGGACCCAGACGGCCCCTGTTGGAGGCTACTTTTGGTGTAACCAAACTCTATCTAAAACTCTTAACCATACCTCCATCACCCAGTCCCTTTGCGTTCCGGTATCTTTAGTGCCTAGCTTAACCCTATATAGCAAAGGAGAATTGTCTGAACTAACTTCCCAGCTCAGCTCCAGCAATAACATCCAAAAGCGGGCTGTTTTTCTTCCCTTAATTATGGGGGTTTCCCTAGCTTCAACAATTTAACGCCCCCCTTAACCCCCGGACCACTGGTATGGCTACCGCCTGTAGTACAGCAGATGCTTCCATTCCTAATTCCCATACTAATCCTCTGCCTTATGTTATGTCTTGCTCCCATTCTAATAAAATTTCTCCGAGCCAAGGTTCAAGAGATCACCCGAGTCACCTTCAACCAAATGCTCCTGCATCCCTACACGCAACTGCCAACCTCAGACCCTAACTACGCCCCTTAACAGCAGGAAGCAGCCAGACAGACCACGGCGCCCTAAATTCTTATAATCAATAAGAGGTTGGACTGTTTGGGTGAAGGAGAAAGGACAAGATGGAGGAAGGTGAACAAGAAGGCATAATCCATGTTGCTTCCGGGTTCTTCCTCACCAACTTTCCCCCACGCGGGAAGATGCAGATCAACCGAGCATGCTCCAGGTGATGTCAATCCGAA
>NW_020259763.1:0-4731 GCF_003255815.1 Theropithecus gelada
TAAATGAAATCAAAACAGTTAGTGCCAAATTAATTTAAATTAAAACAGTTGGTGCCGAAACCCGACCCAGGAGGAGACCCTTCCTCAACATCCCCTAAGGGTCTAATGAACCTCCTCCACAGCGAACCGGCTCTCAACCCAACCAGCCACGAACACCAAACAAGTGTTCCAGCTTTCCACTGGTGCCGCTCTGAGAATTTCTTCTTCAGTGAGTACTCCCCTTTGTTAACCATCTCCGTCCGTTTCCGTGTCCTTGGCCTAGAGTCGTACGTACGCCCAAGGATGTAGCCACACTGTGGCGCAGTGATGCCTTCAACCCTGAGACGTCCGTCTTGAAGTTCCTCAATTCTCCGTTAGTGGCTCCAGGAGCCCCCGGTCCCCAGCAGCGGCAAAGGACGCTTTGCCACTGCATGAGGTCGGTTTCCATTTCTGGTGGTTAAACAATGGGAACCTCACAATTGAAAATCCCTACGAACACCCCTTTAGGGTGTCTCCTCCAAAACTTGGAAGCCTTACATCTAGCTCAAGATTTAAAACGAAAGTGGCTACTTTTCCTCTCCACTGTGGCATGCCAAAAACCCGGGAGGAGACCCCTCCTCAGGGCCCCCTAAGGTCCGAGGAGCCTCCTCCTTCACGCCGCGGATGGACCAGGACCTAGACATCGCTTTCCACACCTCCAAGTCTCCTAGGGGTGAGTATCTCTTGCCTCCCTCTCATACTCCTTGGCCAAAAGTCCTGCGCAGGCCCAAGGTTTTTTGGTGACCCACAGGAGAGTTCCCAAAGGTAGAGACGTCTGCCCAAAGGAACTCCATTCCAGTCCATGTGAGACCCGTCCAGGACGGAGACGTCCGCCTGGAGGTAATCTCCATTCCGGCTCCAGGAGCCTCCCGGTCTCTAGTGGCTCCAAAGGACACTTTGTAGCCAGGTAGAGTTCGGTTTCCGCCTATGGGTGAGAGAAAGGCAATGGGAAATCCCCAATCCAAAATACCTAGAGACACCCCTTTAGGGTGTCTTCTAACTAATCTCAAAACTTTACAATTACAGCAAGATCTTAAATGAAAGCGACTGATTTTACTCTCCACTGTGGCGTGGCCAGTCTCAACGGCCGCCTGAAGGCACTTTAGACCATAACATTTTAATTAGATCTCTCTAATTTCTGCCAGAGGCTCGGAAAGTGGTCAGAAATTATCTATGTCCAAGGCTTTTAGGACTTGCGCTCTCGCCCAGACCTGTGCACCCAGTGTTAAATGGCCCAGGTCTTGTTAGCCTAAACCCCTAAACCCGGCCCTTGGCCCCAACCTCAGCAACTGAGGAGGACTCCACCTCCATTTCAGATGGGGCCGACGGCAGGCGACCTCCCTCCCAACTTTCCAACCCCCCTCCCTATGGACTTCCTACCACCGCTCCCAACGCTCCTCCTTCAGCCACTCCTCTCACCCCTCCCTATGGAGCTCCAACTGCCCCGCCCGACACTCCTCCCTCAGCCACTCCTCTTACCTCTCCCATTTCCACCCACACTCGCTCCAAGACTGCGGTAGCGGCCCCCATTAGTCAGCCCTCTACCAGTCAGCCTGCCTCAACCCCCTCTACCAGTCAGCCTGTCTTAACCTACCCTACTGGTCAGTCTGTTTCAACCTCCCCTGCTAGTTTGTTGCCCCCTCCCCCACCCCAAGAAGTTGCTGGAGCCAAAGGCGTGGTTAGAGTCCACGTCCCCTTTTCCTTGGCTGACCTTTCCAAAACTGAAGAATGACTTGGCGACTTCTCAGCCAACCCCACCTAATATTCCAAAGAGTTTCGATACCTAGGCCAGAGCATATAACCTTACCTGGCATGACTTACATGTCATTCTTACTTCCACTCTTAACCCAGAGGAAAGAGAGTGCATTCTCGCAGCCGCCAGGCAACATGCAAATCAATGGCATTTAATCGACGCCACCGTCCTGTTAGGAGACATGGCTGTCCTGTCCATAGAACCAGATTGAGATTACCAACCACAGCAGCCTGGCCGCCGTAGGAAGGACATTATGGTTCAATGTCTCTTGGCCAGTATGCAGGCAGCCTCTAACAAAGTGGTCAATTTTAATAAACTAAAGGAAATCATCCAGCACCCAGATGAGAACCCGGCTTCTTTCCTAAATCGCCTTACAGAGGCACTAGCCCAATTTACTCGGCTAGACCCCACCTCCCCAGCCGGAGCAGCTGTCCTAGCCTCCTATTTTATCTCCCAGTCAGCCTCACATATTCCAAAAAAGCAAAAAAAAAAAAAAAAAAAAAAAAGGTTGAAGATGGGCCTCACACTCCCATACAGGAAAATTGGCCTTTAAAGTTTTTAACTCCAGAGAAGCAGCAGCTGAGGCCGCAGAGCTAGACAAGGAAAAAAGAAGGGCTGTGCTTCAGGCACAAGCTCTAGTGGCTGCCCTCCAACCAGTGTTGCCCACTCTGCCGGCAGGGAAGACACAGGGCAAGTCTCCCAGGGGCTCCTGCTATAAATGCGGAGACCCAGGACACTGGGCAAACCAGTGTCCCCAGGCCAAGCCGGCCACTCTGTCTCGTCCATGCTTTAAGTGTGGCACAACTGGGCATTGGGAAAAAAGGTGTCCAAATCCTCGCCTGCCTACCACGCCATGCCCAACCTGCCAACAGGAAGGACACTGGAAGTCTGATTGCCCCGCCAGCAGGGCAGGCATTGCGCCTCAACGTGGTGCCTCTCCTCAAAGGCCGGAAGGCTCCTTCCAGCTCCTACACCTGGACGACGACTGACGGTGCCCACACTCGGAGACCCTGGTCACCCTCGCCGAGCCTAGGGTAACTCTACAGATAGCGGGTAAGCCAATTTCTTTTCTCATCAATACGGAGGCTACCTATTCTGTTTTGCCAACCTATGGAGGTCCTAGCCAGCCATCCACTATCTCAGTAGTTGGGGTAGACGGTAAACCGTCTAACCCTCGCCAGACCCCAGTGTTAAATTACTGCCTGGACTATGCATGCTTTGCCCACTCTTTCCTCATCATGCCCTCTTGTCCCACCCCCCTCTTGGGATAAAACATCTTAACCTAACTCAAAACATCTATTCCCCTTCCCTTTCTCCAGGTGGCCAGGTTCTACTCAAGGATCAACACCCTCCTCAAATTTTCTCGCTTCCTCACCATTCTTCATCTTAACTTAACTGACTTTTCCTTCATAAACCCCATAGATACCCTCCTTCCCGACCCATCTCCCAACCAGTAGGTTTCCCAACTTTTTACTCTCATAGAAGACCTAGCTTGGCAGGGTGCCCTTTGTGATTTCGGCAATGTTGAACTTACCCTCTACACCTTTGTCATCATTATTATGGTTCACTCTAATTCCCCTAGTTACTCCTACTAATCCTAACTTTGTATGGAGATTCTAAACCTGGTCTACAGACAACCAGATACACTCAGTCATGCAGGGCACTGCAGATTGTCCCCCCCTCCACCCCCACCCAGGGTTGTCACTCTGCCCTCTCCCTAAATAAAATGTGGACTCATTAGGCCAGGATGAAGGACAGATACAGGGAAGGAGAGGCTGTAACCAGAAGGCAGTAGAAAGCCCAGACCTCCCCAAGGGCCTCTGCTGCACTCAGTCCCTGTTGAGTCAGAGATAGGGAGAAGCCAGGAGGTAGGGGAGTTGGTGAGGGGAGCAGCCTTGGTGAGCGGGAGGTGGAGAGACAGAAACGGAGATGGAGATGGAGACAAAGAGATACAGACAGAGATAGAGAGAGACAGAGGTGGAGAGAGACAAAGACAGAGATGGGGAGAGACAGAGATGGAGAGACAGAGAGAGAGAGACAGAGATGGAGAGAGACAGAGAGACAGAGGTGGAGAGAGACAAAGACAGAGATGAGGAGAGACAGATGACAGAGATGGAGAGAGACAGAGAGAGAGAGAGACAGAGATGAGGAGAGACAGAGATGAAGAGAGACAGAGAGAGATGAAGAGAGACAGAGATGAAGAGAGACAGAGTGAGACAGAGATTCCTTTTTGCTACTCTACGCCAAACTCTTCATGGTGTAATTGCACATAAGCTCCCAGCAGGACCCAGACGGCCCCTGTTGGAGGCTACTTTTGGTGTAACCAAACTCTATCTAAAACTCTTAACCATACCTCCATCACCCAGTCCCTTTGCGTTCCGGTATCTTTAGTGCCTAGCTTAACCCTATATAGCAAAGGAGAATTGTCTGAACTAACTTCCCAGCTCAGCTCCAGCAATAACATCCAAAAGCGGGCTGTTTTTCTTCCCTTAATTATGGGGGTTTCCCTAGCTTCAACAATTTAACGCCCCCTTAACCCCCGGACCACTGGTATGGCTACCGCCTGTAGTACAGCAGATGCTTCCATTCCTAATTCCCATACTAATCCTCTGCCTTATGTTATGTCTTGCTCCCATTCTAATAAAATTTCTCCGAGCCAAGGTTCAAGAGATCACCCGAGTCACCTTCAACCAAATGCTCCTGCATCCCTACACGCAACTGCCAACCTCAGACCCTAACTACGCCCCTTAACAGCAGGAAGCAGCCAGACAGACCACGGCGCCCTAAATTCTTATAATCAATAAGAGGTTGGACTGTTTGGGTGAAGGAGAAAGGACAAGATGGAGGAAGGTGAACAAGAAGGCATAATCCATGTTGCTTCCGGGTTCTTCCTCACCAACTTTCCCCCACGCGGGAAGATGCAGATCAACCGAGCATGCTCCAGGTGATGTCAATCCGAA
>NW_020259764.1:0-4730 GCF_003255815.1 Theropithecus gelada
TTATTTTATTATATTTGATATATTACATATGCAGTAATTGTATTATTATAGGTGACCTTTATGAGTGAGTGTCCTGCTTATGGCTCCTTGTGGGGAGCCCAGGATCAGCTTTCCTGGCACCTTGAGGTCCTGTCATCTCTGTCACACTCTCCTGCATTACCCCATTCTATTCTGTCTTCATATTTTATACTATAGATATTTAGCTCTTAAATAGATATTTCCGGTCTGCGTTTTATTTCAAGTGTCTGGGAAGGGAGAGAGTGTGAGGTTCAGGAGAGAAGGAGAGGTCTGTCTCAATGCCTTGACACAGCACAAAGAAATCTCCCCTCCTCCCCCACATCTCCCTGTCAGTTCTCAGTGAGGGACAGATTCACAGCAACACTGAAAGGGCTGGGAAGGGATGGGGGGAACATCTGGGGCCAATGTTCAGGGGCTGACCCTGTGGGGGACACCTGCCCTGCAGAGTTGGAGCTCACATGTGATGATGTAGAGCTGAAGGGTGATATCAGGGAGGTGACAGAAAGTGCTTTGTGGTTTCCCGATTACAAAGATTAGAGGTCAGTCAGCTTCTGGGGTGAAGTGACTGTTGGGGAGATTGGACTGAATTAATGAAGAATAAATGAGCTGGGAATGAGGATGAGTAAAGCAAGCATCAGTATCTCCTGCCATCAGTTCAGACAGACTGGGGAGGTGGGAGAGTTCCTGATCCTGTTGCGTGGTTCCTCCTAACTTCCTGGTCTTGGGGGCACAGGTGGGTGGTGCTGTTCTTGGTCAGGGCAGCCTCGGCTCCATCCAGGTAAAGCAGTGGTGGCAGAGAAAGTTAGGGGAGCACCTGTGAAACAGACCAAGGCAGGGATGGGAGCCCCCTGTGCAGCTGGAGTGGATGCAGGACCTGCCTGGAAGCGAGAAAAGGATGAGGGAACCTAGTTGGGTACTGTTCCCTGCCTGCCTGTGTTCACAGGGTAACCAGTAAGGGAGCTGGCGTAGGGAATTCGTTCATAAGCTATCTATCCAGAGATGTGTTTATAGACATATTCTTTCATGTTTGTATTCAGGTTTGTTGTCACAGACACATGTATCCATGTATGTTTTATGTTTAAGTTACTTTGGAATGGTTCAGTCACAAAATCTTAATCTCTTAACTTGTGCTGCTCTCTACACAGACACACACACACATTCACACACACACATTCACACACATGCTATACAAACATGTCTACCTGTATCTATAAAGAGACTTGTTATGTTATTTTTAATTTTTTAAATTCATATATATTCATGGGGACAAGTGCAATTTTGCTATATTGCTATATAGGTCGTGGTAAAGTCAGGGCCTTCAGAGCATCCAGCACTGGAGACAAGCACATTGTACTCACCAAGAAATCCCTCTATTATACACCCAATGCCAACCACCCTTACCCTTCTGGGTCTCTGTGATCCATCATTTCACACTCTGCTTTTATGTATATGAAGAGATATTAACCAAATATGGCAGAGTGGTAACTTGAATTTTACTGCACCATTCTTTCAGCTTATTTGCACATTTGAAAATTTATACAATTATAAGTTGGAAGAATGAGGGAAAAGAGAGGGGAGGGGGGAGAGAGAGAGAGAGAGAGAGCTGAATCTGAATAGGCTAGGGGTTGTGTCCCACTAGGAACCATAATCGATCTTTGCCATTTTGAAAGTGTATCCCCTGAGCTGCCTTCAGAGAGTTCAGGAGGGAAACCTGTTTTCACAGAAATACCAAGATGCCATCTGCCTGTTTCATTATGTTGACTTTTCCATTAATGCTGCAAATGCCAAGGTCGGTAACACACCCAGCACCTCAGCAGAACCAAGGCAGTGGCTCCAAACTGCACTGCCATTTAAGAATGTCTTTGATGGTGCAGTAAAAAATTTATGTTCATTAAAGTTTGATCCTTGAGTACATGTCTTTAATATTCCTTGTGAGAAAATGGGAAATATGCATAAAACACTTATTGCACAGAGAAGCTGGATGGTAGCCTTGAGAAAGGGCACTTGTGTGACTCAGTTATGAGTTCAAACAGCAGATCTCACTCACCCACTGAAAGGCAGTTGCATTAACTCCTGTTTGGGGGTATTATGAATAAAGCTGCAAGAGTATTTGTGCACAGGATTTTCGTGAACATAAAGATTTCCCGTGTTTGAAATAAGTGCATAGGAGGGCAATTGCTAGTCATAAGGTAAATTGCATGTTCAGTTTGAAGAAAACTGCAATACTTATTTCCAGAGTGGCTGTCCCATTTTTAAAAACATTCCCAGCAGCAATATAAGAGTGACCCAGTTTCTCTGCATCCTTGCCAGCATCTGTTGCTACCTTTATTTTGTATTGCAGCCATTCTCATCATTGTGGTTTTAATTTGTATTTTCCTATTGGATAATCATGTTGACTCCCTTTTCATCTGCTTATTAGCCTGGTGTTTATCCTCTTCAGTGAAATATCTGTTCATGTCTTGCTTATTGCCTATTGTGTATTTGGATTTCATTTTTACTGTTGGGTTTTTTAATTTCTCCATATATTCTGAATACAGTCTTTATAGAATATGTTGTCTGTAAATATCTTCTCTTGTTCTGTAACTTGTCTTTTTAGTTCTTCACAGGTCTCTCACAGAGCAACAGTTTTTAGTGTTGATAAGATCCAATTTGTTAACTTTTTTTTTGATGGAACATACTCTTGGTGTTATGTCTAAGAACTCTTTGTCCAGTCTTAGTTCGGATGACTTTTTCTTGAAAGGTTTGTAATTTTAAGTTTTAAATTTATTATTTATTTTAGAAAAAAAAAATTCTTGCCTAGGCTGGCCTTGAACTCCTGGGTTCAAGGGATCCTCCCACCTCAGCCTCCCGAGTAGCTGAGAGTACAGGCCTGTGATACCACACCTGGCTCAACGTTTGCCATTTTAACTCTGTGTTTTACATTAAAGCTTGTGACTCATTTTGAGTTATTTTTTGTATAAAGCATGAGGTTTGGGCTCAGGTTATTTTTTTCCACTGTGGTTGTCCAGTTGTTCCAGCACCATTCATTGGGAAAGCGCTCCTTCCTTCATTGAATTGCTTTTGTGCTTTTGTAAAAGTCAGTTGTGCATATTTGTATGATTTGCTCATTTTTAGTTGAGTTGCTCGTCTTCGTACATTGAGTTTAAGAACTTGTCTTATATTCTGGATACATGTTCTTCATCACAAATGTAATTTGTGATCAACTGTGAAAATTTTTCCCTCAATCTGTGGCTTGTCTTCTCATTTTCTCAATAATGTCTTTTGAAGCACTTAAGTTTTAAATTTTAACTAAGCCCAATTTCTCTCTCTCTCTTTTTTCATTTGTAGATCATGTTTTTGGTATTTTATCTAAGAATCTTTTGCCTGACTACCCAATGTCACAAAAATTTTCTTCTATATTTTCTTTTAGAAATGTGATAGTTTTAACTCATAAATTTTAGCTGTTTAGGTCTCTAATTTGTTTGAGCTTATATATTTTTTCTTTTTTTATTATACTTTAAGTTCTAGGGTACATGTGCACAACGTGCAGGTTTGTTACATATGTATACATGTGCCATGTTGGTGTGCTGCACCCATTAACTCATCATTTACATTAGGTATATCTCCTAATGCTATCCCTCCCCTCTTCCCCCTCCCCACAATAGGCCTCGGTGTGTGATGTTCCCCCTCCTGTGTTCAAGTGATCTCATTGTTCAGTTCCCACTTATAAGTGAGAACATGCAGTGTTTGGTTTTCTGTTCTTGCAATAGTCTGCTGAGAATGATGGTTTCCAGCTGCATCCATGTCCTTACAAAAGACACAAACTCATCCTTTTTTATGGCTGTATACTATTCCATGGTGTATATGTGCCACATATTCTTAATCCAGTCTGTCACTGATGGACATTTGGGTTGATTCCAAGTCTTTGCTATTGTGAATAGTACTGCAATAAACATACGTGTGCATGTGTCTTTATAGCAGCATGATTTATAATCCTTTGGGTATATACCCAGTAATGGGATGGCTGGGTCAAATGGTATTGCTAGTTTTAGGTCCTTGAGGAATCACCACACTGTCTTCCACAATGATTGAACTAATTTACAGTCCCACCAACAGCGTAAAAGTGTTCCTCCACATCCTCTTGGGCACCTGTTGTTTCCTGACTTTTTAATGATTGCCATTCTAATTGGTGTGAGATGGTATCTCATTGTGGTTTTGATTTGCGTTTCTCTGATGTCTAGTGATGATGAGCATTTTTTCATGTGTCTGTTCGCTGTATGAATGTCTTCTTTTGAGAAGTGCCTGTTCATATCCTTTGCCCAGCCCCTTTTTGATGGGGTTGTTTGTTTTTTTCTTGTAAATTTGTTTGAGTTCTTTGTAGTTTCTGGATATTAGACCTTTGTCAGATGAGTAGATTGCAAAAATTTTCTCCCATTCTGTTGCCTGTTCACTCTGATGGTAGTTTCTTTTGCTGTGCAGAAGCTCTTTAGTTTAATTAGATCCCATTTGTCTAATTTGGCTTTTGTTTCCATTGCTTTTGGTGTTTTAGACGAGCTTATATTTTATGTGGTGGTAAGTGTCACTTCGTATTACCTATGCAACTTTATTGACGATCAATTGACAAAAAATGTAAGAATGTCTTTCTAGATTCTCACTTCTGTTCATTGATCTCTGTGTCTTTCACTTTCACACTGTCTGGATTATTGTAGATTTATAAGACATTCCATTTTACA
>NW_020259765.1:0-4730 GCF_003255815.1 Theropithecus gelada
TCCTCATCTCCCCAAGGGAATCTGGAATCCCCAGGAAGCCATCAGGAAGGGCTGAGGGAGGAAGCGGGGCTGCTGCACCACCGGGCGGGAGGCTCTGTCTTCGTGAACCCAGGGAAGTGCCAGCCTCCTGGAGGGTATGGTCCACCCTGCCAAGGGCTCCCACCATAGCAGTCTGCGGGGAAAGACCAGCAACAATGTGCAGGAGGGCTCAGGGCTCCACGGGTGCTCCTCCGTCCTCAGTGAACCCCCATCGCTGGTGACCCACTGACCCGCCCACCTCCAGGTCGTCCACACCTTCCTAAGCCCCACCTACACCAGAGCTGGTAGAGCCAGTGCAGACAGAGGCTGGGGTGCAGGGGGGCTGCCAGGGCAGCTTTGGGGAGGGAAGGATGGAGGGACGGGAGGTCAGTGAACATGGCCTCCTCCCCTGGGTCCAGGATCCTCCTATGGGACCCCTGGATCCCGCCTCCTCCAGGCTCTGGGAGGTCAGAGGGGGAGATTCTGTGTGGGACCCTCTCACAGTGGAATACCCCCACAGCGGCTCAGGCCAGACCCAAAAGCCCCTCAGTGAGCGCTCCACTAGAGTCCTGGGCCTGGGCAGCAGCCCCTCCCAGACAGGACAGACTCAGCACCCGAGGAGGTCCTGCCAGGGGCAGCTCAGAGCCATGGAGGAGCAGGATATGGGGCCCCCAATACAAACACAGACGTCAGCTCCATCCAGGACCACCCAGCCCACACCCTGAGAGGAATGCCTGTCTCCAGCCTCTGCAGGCCCGGAGGCAGCTGGCCTCTGCCTCTGACCCCTACTGCAGACACAAGACAGAGGAGCAGGCCTCCCAGAGCCAGGGTTGAGGGATGCCCTCGTCAAGGCCAAACAAGACTAAGAGGCGCTGAGCTCAGCAAGGGAAGGCCCCCAAACAGACCAAGAGGTTTCTGAAGGTGTCTGTGTCACAGTGGGGTATAGCGGCAGCTGGAACCACAGTGACACTCGCCGGGCCAGAAACCCCATTCCAAGTCAGCGGAACGCACAGAGAGCAGGGAGGACAGGTTTAGGATCTGAGACCGCATCTGACACCCAGGCATCAGACGTCTCCCCTCTAGGGCACCACACCCTGTCCTGCATTTCTGCAAGAACAGGGGCAGCCTGGGGGGATCTAGGGCGAGGAGATGGGTCCCCTCTACCCCAAGGAGGAGCTGGTAGGGCCCGAGCACCCTCCCCATTGAGACTGACCTGCCCAGAGGGGCCTGGGCCAACTGCACACACTGGGGCGGAATGTGTGCAGGATCCGGTCTCTGTGGGTGTCCAGCTAGCTGGGGCCCCCAGTGCTCACCCCACACCTAAAACAAGCCACAGCCTCCAGAGCCCACAAAGGAGACCCCACCCAGCAGCCCAGCCCCCCTTAGGAGGCCCCAAAGCTCAGGCCATCTGGTTGGATTCTGAACAGCCCCGAGTCATGGTGGGTATAACTGGAACGACCCCTATGAGAAAAGTTGCGTCCAAAACTGTCCCGTGACCACTGCCAGAGGCCCAGCCAGAGAGGGGAGCAGCCGCCCGAACCCACGTCCTGCCGGCTCCCGTGACCCCCCGTACCCGGAGCCCCACGGTGTCCCCACTGGATGGGAGGACAAGGGCCGGGGGCTCCGGCGGGTTGGGGAAGGGGCTTGATCCCATCCTTCTGCCCTGGCCCAGTGCCCCCGGCTGGAGTTGACCCTTCTGACAAGTGTCCTCAAAGACACGGGGATCAGCGGGTCCTCCCAACATCAACCCCAGGCAGCCCAGGCACAAACCCACATCCAGAGCCGACTCCAGGAGCAGAGACGCCCCTATACCCTGGGGGACCCGATCCTGATGACTCCCATCCCATCTCTGTCCTCACTTGGGGCCTGCTGCGGGGCGAGCACTTGGGAGCAGACTCGGGCTTAGGGGACACCACTGTGGGCCCAACCTCGACCAGGCCACAGGCCCTTCCTTCCTGCCCTGGTGCAGCACAGACTCTGGGGTATGGGCCGGGAGGAACTTCTGGCAGGTCGCCAAGCACAGAGCCCCTAGGCTGAGGTGGCCCCAGGAGGATCCCCAGGAGATGGCCCCCTCCCCTTCCTTCCAGCTGGACCCCATGTCCTCCCCAAGATAGGGGTGTCATCCAAGACAGGTCCTCCACGGAGCCCCCTTCAGGCTCCTCCCCAGACCCCACTGGGCCTCAGTCCCCACTATGGAAATGCAGCCACCTCGGGCACCCCAGGCCGCCCAGGCCCAGTCACCCTGCAGTGCCTAAGCACACACTCTGGAGCAGAGCGGGGTGCGTCTGGGAGGGTCTGGGCTCCCCACCCCCACCCCCGCCCCCACCCCCACCTGCATACCCCACCCACCCCTGTCCAGCGGCTCTGCAGGGGGGACAAGCCCCCATGGGGTATGGACTTAGGGTCTCACTCACGTGCCTCCCCTCCTCGGAAAAGGGGTCTCATGCCGAGATCCCCACAGCAGCCCTGGTCACAGGCGGAGGCAGTGGTTCAGGGCCACCCTGACCTGGCCCCTAAGGTTCCTCCAGCCCAGGCTGCCCTGCTATCCCTGGGAGGCCTGGGCTACACCAGACCACAGGTCCAGGGCACCACCCGCAGGAGCCACCCACACAGCTCACAGGAAGAAGAGAAGCCCCAGACCCGCAGGGCCAGGACCTGCCTTGCTACCACTGCTTCCTGCCCCAGACCTCGGCGCCCTCCCCCTTCCACTTACACACAGGCCAGGAAGCTGTTCCCACACAGTTCAACCCCAAACCGGGACCACCTGGCACTCAGGTCACTGCCGTTTCCTTCTCCATTTACTTCCCAGTGCCTCTGTGCTCCCTCCCTCCTCCCTCCTTCAGGGGAACACCCTGTGCAGCCCCTCTCTGCAGCCCACACCCTGGGGAGACCCGACCCTGCAGCCCACACCCTGGGGAGACCCGACCCTGCCTCCAGCCCTTTCTCCCCCGCTGCTCTTGCCGCCCACCCAGACAACCCTGGGGTCCTGTCCCTGTAATCCCCACCCTGGTCTCCACCCAGACCCCTGTCCCTCCCTCCAGACACCCCTACCAGGCCAACCCTGCACCTGCAGGCCCTCCCCTCTTCTGCTGCAGAGCCTCAGTTTCTCCCGCCTGTGCCCATCTGTGCCCCCTCCTGTCCACAACTCAAGCTCTTCCTCTCCTGGAGCCCCTGAGCCATGGCACTGACCCTGCACTCCCACCCACACACTGCCCATGCCCTCACCTTCCTCTGGCCACTCCGGCCCCACTCCCCTCTCAAGCCCGGCTGTTGTATTTCCACGACAAAGGCTCACCCAAGTCTTTCCCAAGCAGGCCTGGGCCCTTGCCCTCACTGCCCATTTATAGGGCAGCATCCTGTGCACAGAAGCAGGGAGCTCAGCCCTTCCACAGGCTGAACGCACTGCAACACATCAGCCTCCAGCGCCTTGACGCACGTCCGCCTGTGTCTGTCACCGCCCGCACCTGCAGGGAGGCTCAGCTCTCCCTTTAAAGATGAGGGATCCAGGCAGCAACATCATGGGAGAATGCAGGGCTCCCAGACATCCCAGCCCTCTCACAGGCCTCTCCTGGGAAGATACCTGCAGCCACCCAGTCAACGGAGTCTAACACCAAAAAACATCCCTGGAGGTGGATGATACTAACAGAGTCACTGCCAGACCGGAAGGCAGGGGAGCAGTGAGCTGGAGCCCAAACTATACGGACAGAGACCAGCCGCTGACATCCCGAGCCCCTCACTGGTGGCCCCACAACACCCATGTAAACAGGACAGACCCACATTCCCAGCTGGACCAGGGCGGAGACTGCTGAGCCCCCAGCACCAGTACCAAGAAACATCAGGTAACGGCATCAGCGGGGGCTCCTGCAGAACAGAGGAAGGGAGGTCTCCTCCACCAGCAAGCGCTTGCCCAGACCAAAATCAGGGTCCATGAAACTCCCCCAGGACAAAGGAGGAGCCCCCTGTACAGCACTGGGCTCAGAGTCCTCTCCAAGACACATGAGTTTCAGACAAAAACCCCCTGGAATGCACAGTCTCGGCAGGAGAGTCGGGCCAGAGCCAGCAAGACGGGACTCGGTGACACCCGCAGAAACAGGAGGATTTTGTGGGGGCTCGTGTCACTGTGAGGATATTGTGGTAGTACTTACTGCTATGCCCACAGTGACACAGCCCCAGTCCCAAAGCCCTACTGCAAACACACCCACTTCTGGGGCTGAGGGGCTGGGGGCAGCTTCTGGGAAGTAGGGTCTAGGGGTGTCCATCAATGCCCAAAACACACCAGACTCCCCCCCATATATCATCCCCACCAGCCAGCGAGCAGAGCAAACAGAAAATGAGAAGCAGCTGGGGAAGCTGGCACAGGCCCCAAGGAAAGAGCTTTGGCAGGAGTGCAAGAGCGGATGCAGGCAGAGCCTGAGCAGGGCCTTTTGCTGTTTCTGCTTTCCTGTGAAGAGAATTCCATAAACTGGTGTTTGGGATAAATGGCTGGGAGTGAACCCAGGAGGACAGTCAGTGGGAAGGGCAGGGAGAAGGAGGAGCAGCCATTATCCTACGCTGTCATCATTCGAAAGTTTGCCCTGTGCCCACACTGCTGCATCATGGGATGCTTAACAGCTGATGTAGACACAGCTGAAGAGAGAATCAGTGAGATGGATTTGCAGCACAGATCTGAATAAATTCTCCTGAATGTGGAGCAGCACAGAAGCAAGCACACA
>NW_020259766.1:0-4729 GCF_003255815.1 Theropithecus gelada
TTTGTTCCCCAAAGAAGACCACCAGAGTCCAGAGTCAAAGCCAAGCGGCAAGGATCTTTACTACAAGTTCGAACTTGGTCCCTCCATTCCACAGCATACAACAGGGCCTCGAACAATGCGAGTGCTTGCTTTTTATAGCCCGATGTAAACAGGATATGTAAAGTTACAGGGAACAAGGTAATTCTCTCAGTTACAGCATTACAATTGGTTAACATTATACATTTAGCATTCCTTATCGGAGATCTCCCAGGTGATGTTTTTCAGAAGTTTGAAAGAAATATGGAGGAATGTGTTTGTGCTGGGCTCAGGAAGTTGGGAGATATATGGGGGATGTGCCTCATTCCTTTCATTCCCCCCTTTTTTTCAGGTAACTCTAGAGCCAATCTTGGGTCTTATAAGTTTGACTCTGTTTCAGCGTTTACAGGTTGGTATTGGGCTCTGAGGACTATGAGCTGAACAGTGTTAAACCTTTCTCTGACAAACTGCAAAATTCTGTTAACAACACAAGGTCCTACTGTTAGCAGAAATAGTAGACTTAGCAGGGGTCCAAGGAAGGGGGATAACAGAGAAAACATAAAGGAATTCCACCATTGGTCTGCAGCTGAAGCAAACTGCCGTGATTTTACTTCAGTGCTTAACTTGTGTAACTGTTGGACCTGGTCTTTTACAAGCCCTGATTTATTTATGTAGAAACAACAGTCCTCTTTCAGAAACATACATGTACCACCTTTTTCAGCAGTGAGTAGGTCTAGGGCCCTCTGGTTCTGCAAGGTTACCTGGGCTAGGGACGTGAGCTGTTGCTGAAGGGAGGCAAGGGACTCAGCTGACTCCTCCATAGCAATGGCAAATTGTTGGTACAACTTGTTGCTTTCTATGAGGGTGTGACCTAGGGCTCCCCCCGCTATCCTGGCCGCAATGAGGGATGCGGTGAGGGAGATTCCTGCAATGAGGGGGAGAAATATGGCTCGTGCAGGTCTTGGTCTAGGGACAGGGTGAATAGCAGTACTAGTCCAGTTACCGGTGTACCCTAGGAACTCGCCAGCAGTTAGTAGAGTCAACTGGGGAACTAATGTGACAGGGAGACACAGTAGGTTGGTAACAGAGGGACTAGATAGGTTCTTAGCTCTGTCCACAGTCCACGTGGCGGGTGCTTCAGCCGCCGCCGTGATTGGTCCCAGAAGGTCGGAGGTTGGGTCCACTGGCCTGACGTGGGTGTAGTGGATCCACGACGCGATGCCTTTTACCTTTAGGGGGGTGGGTGTGGTCAGGAGTACCTGGAGTGGTCCTTTCCACCTGGGTTCTAGGGTCTCTTGTCGGTGTCGCTTAACTAGGACCCAGTCTCCCGGCTGGTACGGATGGGGTGTCGGTGGGGGACCGGTCTCATATAGTTCCTTCAGCTTGGGCCAGATTTCTTGATGAATTTTCTGCAAGGCTTGTAGGGAAAATAAGAATTCAGAGACATTTTCTGTTTCAGACTTAAGCAGATCGTCTTTTAAGCTGGGAACCAGGGGTGGAGGTCTGCCATACATGATTTCGTAAGGGATAAGGCCCAGTCTGTAAGGGGTATTACGGGCCTGGAACAGAGCGTAGGGGAGAAGGACTACCCAATTAGCGCCAGTCTCCATAGTCAATTTAGTTAAGGTCTCTTTTAAGGTCCGATTTATCCTCTCTACCTGTCCTGAACTCTGGGGCCAGTAAGCGCAATGTAGTTTCTAATTTGTCCCAAGGATGGAAGCCAAATCCTGACTTACCTTAGTGACGAAAGCCGGCCCATTATCTGACCTTATCTGGATGGGGAAGCCATACCTGGGAAGGATATCTTCCAGAATTTTCTTTGCTATGACCTGAGCAGTTTCTCTTTTGGTTGGGAATGCTTCAGTCCACCCTGAAAAAGTATCTACAAAGACAAGTAAGTACCGATACCCACACTTTCCTGGCTTTATTTCAGTAAAATCTACTTCCCAGTAGATACTGGGCCTGGTTCTCCTGAGCCTCGTTCCCGCTGCAGTCTAGGATTGGGGGTAGGCGTTGTTAAGCTGGCAGATTTTGCAACTTGCCACGATGCTGCTGGCCTTCTTGGCTGTATGTCTGAATTTGAGCTTAGAGCGTCTGATCAGGTCTATCATCCGCCGAGCACCCAGGTGGGTGGTTCGGTGGATGTGTTCTAACACTTGTTGTCCTAATTTTTCTGGTAGGATGGTTTGATCATTAGTATCAGTCCACCACCTATTCTGGATCTGTTTCAGGGAAAGCTTGTCAATCCACTGGAGATCTTGTTCTGAATAATCAGGGAAATATGGCAAGTCCCGGGGGCCCGGGTCAGGGAGCTGGAGTGCAAGGAGTTGGCTGGGAGCCTTTGCCACATTTCTTGCAGTTTGGTCTGCCAGAAAGTTGCCTTGAGCAATTGGAGTGGTTGGTTTCTGATGCCCTGGGCAATGCACAATGGCTTTTTTTGGCTTCCATAGCGCTGTTAACAGGGCTAGGATCTCTTGCTTGTTTTTTATCTCTTTTCTTTCAGCCGTTAGTAACCCTCGCTCCCTGTAAATGACCCCATGTATGTGCGCCATAGCAAAAGCATATCGGCTGTCTGTATATACTGTCAGCTTTTTCCCTGCCCCTAAGGTAAGAGCTTGGGTGAGCGCTATCAGTTCGGCCTTCTGGGCCGATGTCCCCGGGGGCAGGGGTTCCGCCCAGATTACCTCAGTCTCTGAAGTCACTGCCACTCCAGCGTACCTCTGGCCTTGATGCATGAAGCTGCTCCCATCAGTGAACCAGACGAGGTCAGCATCAGGGAGTGGGCGGTCCTGCAGGTCCTCTCCAACTCCGTGCACCTGAGCTAGTATCTCGGTGCAATCATGGAGTGGCGCGTCCAGGTCTGGGTTGGGCAGCAGCGAGACAGGGTTTAAGGTCGTTGGGGGCAGGAAGGTTATCCTGATAGGATTTCCTTGGTAGTGGGTGAGCCGGGCGTTACTTATCCATCGATTAGGTGGCTGTTTGAGTACACCTTCGATGGCATGTGGGGTAACGACCCGCAATTCTTGACCTATGACAAGTTTATCAGCATCTTGTACCATCAGAGCCGTGGCCGCAATCATTCAGAGACAAGGGGGCCACCCGGCAGCCACTGGGTCTAACTTCTTTGACAGGTAGGCAACCGGCCTCTGCCAGGGGCCTAAGTTCTGAGTTATTACCGCCTTGGCGACACCCTTACTCTTGTCCACGTATAAGTGGAAGGGCTTGGTGACATCAGGTAGTCCCAGTGCAGGCGTAGAGAGTAGGGCGGTTTCGATCTGTTGGAAAGCCGACTCGGCTTCGTCTGTCCAATTAAATGGCTGCTGCCCCCGTGTTGCCTGATACAAGGGTTTAGCCAGTTCTGCGAACCCAGGTATCCATAGTCTATAAAATCCCGCTCCCAGGAATTCCCTCACTTGTTGGGTGGATTGTGGCCTGGGGATCTGCAGAACAGTCTGCTTCCGGGCATCTGTTAACCAGCGCTGCCCTCCTTTTAATGTCTGGGGCTGCCTGATTTACGAAAGACATTATAACAGCTGCCTGACTTCCTGGAGCCTCTGGGTCTATGGGGGTGTACTGTCTAAAAGCTTCCATTAATCTTTCTAAGTAGGTAGCTGGGCTGTCTGTCTTTCCCTGCAGAACAGAGTATACTTTAGCCAAATTAGTGGGCTTGCGAGCAGCTGCCCGGAGACCCGTCATTAGAGTCTGGCGATAAAGGCGTAGCCGTCCCCTACCTTCTGCCATGTTGTAGTCCCACGCGGGCCTGGTCAGAGGAAAAGTTGCATTTATGAGGTAGGGGTTGGCAGTTGGTTGACTGTCGTCCCCCGGGACCAGCTTCTACCTGTATTTTCTCTCACTCCTCCGTTGTGAACAAGATTCGGAGGAGCTGCTGACAGTCATCCCAAGTGGGCTGGTGGGTAAACATGACACTATCCAGTAAAGCCATTAAATCTTTGGGGTTGTCTGAAAACCGAGCACTCTGGGTCTTCCAGTTATACAGATCACTGGTAGAGAATGGCCAGTACTGGAGCCTGGGGATTCCTGTGTCATCTGGGGGTCCTATTTCCCGAAGGGGTAAAGCCACCATGGAGTCAGGCGGCTGGGGGGGCTAGCTCGCAAAGTGCGTCCTTGCGTCCGCCCCGCCGGCCTTTCAAAGTTACTTTCCTTTTCAGCGGGCCCGTGTGTGCCGGCCGCCTCCCGTCCGCCTGCTTTCTCCCGCGGCTCAGCCCGGGGGTGGGTCTGGGTGCGTTGGCCGCCTCCCGTCCACCTGCTCCTTCCCACAGCTCAGCCCGGGGGGCTGGGGCCTGGGGCCCGGAGGGGTACGGAGGGGGTTCTGTGAACAGTGGGTCCCCGCTATCAGGTAGAACAGGATGGGGGGCAGTTGGTTGCTTGGATTTTAGCGGCTGAGCAACCAGTGCCTTACAAGGTTCAGGGGCTAATTGGAAAGGTGACAGCCAAGGAGGCGGGTTAGAATCCCTGTGAAGGAAATCTGACTTATTAATGATATCTAGTCGCAAGCGCGCTTTGGCAGCCCGGGTCAGAAACGGCTGCTGCTCAGATTGCAAACGTGCTCCGGCAGCTCAGATCGCGAGCGCACCCCGGCAGCCCGGGTCAGAGACAGCCGCTGCCCAGATCGCAAACGCGCTCCGGCAGCTCAGATCGCGAGCGCCCCCCGGCAGCCCGGGTCAGAGACAGCCGCTGCCCAGATTGCAAACGC
>NW_020259767.1:0-9822 GCF_003255815.1 Theropithecus gelada
TTCAAACCCTGTGAACACCACCCCCGACCCATGATCCTTTTCGTGTCGTTCTTGAGACCCAGTAAAATGCTTTCAGGTAAAAAAAAAAAAAAAAAAAAGAAAAGAAAAAAAAGTGGTGTCCCATGAAAAGCCGTTTGTAACCTTCCCCTGGCGTTCTGTCAGGGCAGGGCTAGAATCTATAGCCACTCCCCAGAGAGATTCCTCAAGACTGAATTAGAGGAAAATCAAAACACATTTACGCTTTGGAGAAAACTTGACTGTTTTATGCTGTTTGAATTGTCTTCTAAAAACGAGTTTTAAATTATAAAAAGTATTAAAATAAATATTTCATGTTCCTTCACTGAGTTAATTGTGAAAGCATGTGGATTTGCTCTTCACTGGCACACAGAGTAGGTATATTCCATTGTGGTAGTTTCCTTGTTTTTCTGGGATCACAACTAGCCTACACTTTCCAGTTTCCCTTGTAGTAAGTTGGGCACATGTCATTGAACGCCAATGGAGTGTGGGCAGAGTGATACATGCCACTTTCGGACCTGGAAAATGCCAAGGCCCAAAGAAAATGTGAAAGCCATGAGATGATAGATGCTAAGGTCCCTGAATGTGTGGAGCAAAGCCAGCTACTCACCCTTAGAGTACTATGATGTGAACAAGAAATAAACATTTATCATTTAACAACTTATATTTGGAGTATCTTTGTTAGAGCAGTTAAACTCCCAGACTAACACAACCGTGACTTTCAGAGAATATAACCTGGAAATTTCTGCTAATTATTACCAGAAGCTTATTTGCGAGAAATAACATTCTGAAGGTGTATATATACCCTTGGCTAGGAATCACTACTCTAAGATAACCCAGATTTTATCTTTAGATGAAGCCAGATTATCTGACCTCATTGTTTTGGGGCCATATAATTTATTTTCCTGGATTGGGTTGTTTTAAAGTATATTTTCATTGTACTTAAAAAAAACTAACATGTAATAACACTGATCTTTTTGTGTAAACAGTTCTACAGTTTTATAAATTTTACACATTTACGGTTTCATGCTTTATCACAAAAATTAGGACACAAACCATTCCATTATTTCAAAACACTGGCTCATAATACTCATTTGAAGTCACACCCTTAACTCCTTGAAACCACTGATCTGTCATCCATCATTAACAGTTTTGTGTTTTCGCGACTCTCATAGAAATGAAATCATACAGTAGGTAAACTGTTGAGATTAGTTTCTTTCACTCAGCATAGTGCCTTTGAGATTTATTCAAGTTGCTGCAGATATCAACAATTTATTTCTTTTTAAGGCCGAATAGCATTCCATTATACAGACCTAATATAGTTTGCTTTCCAATTACTATCGAAGGATATTTGTGTTGTTTCCTGGTGTTGGAGATTGTGAATAGAGCTTCTATAAAACATTCGAATACAAGTTTTTGTGTGAATCTAAGTTTTCCTTTCTTGAGGGCAGGCGTTTTTAACTTCAGTATTATTAACACTTAGGAATGGAAAAGTCGTTTTCAGGGTTATCCTGTGCATTGTAGGATTCCGTGTCGCTGGCCTCCACTCACTACATGCCAGTAGCATTCTCCTCACCACCTCCCCACTCCAAGTTGTAACAACCAAATATGTCTCCAGATATTGTCAAATGTCCGCTGGGGTGGGGAGAGGGAAAATCTCCCTGGTTGAGGAATACTGCCTTAAAGGTATTGAAACATCTAATATTACTTTAGTGTGAGACTGCTAGTGACAAATATCACCTTTTGTATTTAAAATTTTTATTGATACATATTTGTGCATATTTATGAGATACGTGTGGTATTTTATTACATGCTTAGAACGTGTAATGATCAAGTCAGATTTAAGGGATCTATCACCTTAAGTATTTATCATTTCTATGTGTTGGAAACATTTCAAGTCCTCTCTTCTAACGATACAGAAATATACAATACATTGTTGTTAATTATATAGTCACCCTACTCTACTATTGAAGATTAAAACTTGTTCCTTCTATCTATGTGTTTGTACATCTGATGTCTATATGTTTGTATCCATTAACTGACCTCTCTTCATCCTCATTCCATGCACCTGTCCCAGCCTCTGGTAACAATCCTTCTACTTTCTATCTCTATGAAATCAACATTTTTGTTTCCCACACACGAGTGAGAATATGTGAAATTTGTCTTTCTGTGCCTAGCTTATTTCACTTAATATAATGACCTCCAGTTCTATCCATGTTGCTGCAAATAACAGGATGTCATCCTTTTTGGTGGATGAATAATATTACATTGTGTATATATACACCACATTTTATCTATTCATCTGTTAATAAACATTTAGGTTGATTTCATATCTTTGCTATTGTAAATAGTGCTACAATAAACATGGGGGTGCAGGTATCCCTTTGAAATATCACCTTTTGTTTTAAAATGTTTCTGCTACCTACATTTCTGAAATAAATTTTCTCTGGATCTGAAATTCTAATTCGGCAGGGTTTTTTTTTTTTTTTTTTTTTTTTGGACAGGGTCTCTCTCTGTCACCCAGGCTGGAGTACAGTGGCATGATCTTGGCTCACTGCAGCTTTGACCTCCCGGGCCCAAGCAATCCTCTCATCTCAGCCTCCCAAGTAGCTGGGACTACAAAAGCACACCACCACACCTGGCTAATTTTTGTATTTTTTGTGGAGATGGGCTTTTGCCATGTTGCCCAGGCTGGTCTCGAACTCCTGGGCTCAAGTGATCCTCCTGCTCTGGCCTCCCAAAGTGTTAGGATTACAGGCATGAGCTACCACACCTGATCTGTTTTCTTTCATTACATTAAAAAATAATTACATTGCCTTTTGGCTTTCACAGTTTCTGTTGAGAAGTCAGTTATGTCTTCATAGTGTTCCTTTCAATATGCCATTCTTCCTGACAGCTTTAAATATTTTTATGTTTGGTGGTACTGTGGTCACCTCACAGAGGTGAAATGAATTTCCCCCCAACACAAGATTTACTTATGATGATGTCACATACACATCCAGAAGATATGAAAATGTTTATTACATACATGATGAGTCTTACTGGGGAAAGCAGGCATGCACGCATCCTAAGCTGGTCGAAAAACGTCTTGAGAAAATAGAGAAAGAAGACTGGCTTGGGATTTTTATGGTAGTTGAGGGGTGGGGCTGGGATAAATGTTCCCACATGCAGGCTGAGGCTTGAGTGTTTTGAACTTCCAGCTACTACCAAAGGAGGGAGCACCTGGGCTTTCTTATCAGCTTGCCCAGATGTAGGACAGAGGGAAACAGGGAGGAGTGGGCTTAAAGATTGTCAATGAACATCACCAATGGAGTCACACTCTAGCACAGGTGTTAAGTAATTTTATTATGGATTAGTGTTGTTTTATATTTTTCTTGCTTGGGGTTTTTAGTGCCTCTTGAGTCTTTGGGCTATGACCTTTCATTTTGAAAAGTTCTCAGAAATTTTTCTTCAACTATTGCTTTTGTTCCATTTTCTCTTCTCTTTTTGGGATTCTAATTACACATATATTTGACCATGTCATACTACTACAAATATCTCAACAACTCTCTTTTGTATTTTGCATAATTTTGTCTCTCACATCATATTTTCTTCTGGACTCTTTCAGTTTACTTTCCTTCCATCAATATATGAGTAAATCCACACATTGATGTCTTCATTTTACTGTTTGTATTTAGTTCTAGAATTTAAAATTTATTATTTTTTTCACAGCTTCCATTTTCTACTAAAGTTTTGTATTAATTCCTTGAAAATATTAAACTTCAGAAACAACCAATACCTCGTGGTGAAAAGCAGCCCCATGTGCCAGGCGCATCTCTTTGGGCTTCATTTCTCTCCCAAATTTTGACCTCATAATTCTTCTTCTTCTTCTTCTTCTTATTTTTTTAGATGAAGTCTCGCTCTGTTGCTCAGGTTGGAGTGCAGTAGCTTGATCTTGGCTCACTGCAACCTCCGCCTCCCAGGTTCAAGCAATTCTCCTGCCTTAGCCTTCCAATTAGCTGGGATTACAGGCGCATGCCACCACGCCTGGCTAATTTTTTTGTATTTTTAGTAGAGACAGGGTTTCACCATGTTGGTCAGACTGGTCTTGAACTCCTCACCTCAGGTGATCCGAACCTCATACTTCTTTACTGTCCTGATAGCATTCAGATACTTTCAAATTTGTTTCAATAGATATACTTCAGTCCAACTTTTCTACCTGTTCCCAGTGGTAGGATGGTCTGAGCCACTTACTGGGAATTATTAGAAATCTAGAGACTTGCTTTTAAATTCATGATTACATTTTACAAGACAACTGTCCCTATTTGTAAAATGTCAATGCCATGAAAAAAAAAAATGGGAAGAGAACTCTTTTAGATTGAAAGAGACTTAAAAGACTAACAAACAAATGCAGGGCATGGACCTTGATTGATTTCCAGTTTAAATGAACCAGCTTGTAAAAGACATTTTGAGAAGAGCAACGGAAATGTGAATATGAGATTGGGCAGCAGTTGACATTAGAAAATTATTGCTAAATTTGTTAGGCAAGATACGAGTATTGTGGTTACACAGGACAATGCACAAAATGTCATTTGTTGACATGCATCCTGATGTATTTAAGGTTGGAATGTCAGGATGTCTAGTTAAAACATGAAGCAAACATAGCAAAGTATAAGTGAAAGATCTATGTGATGGGTTATTGGGTATTTACTATATTATACTTTCTTGTATATTTGAAATATTTCAAAATAAAAAAGTTTTTAAAAACCACAACAGACTAATTTTAAACAAACAAGTTTAATATTTACAGTAAATTTTCCAGCTTTAATTTCTAAAGTCTTATATTATCTAGTAATTACTGAGAAAAACAACTTATACGTCTATCTTTTGCTTAAAGTTTTCTCCAATTGGTTTAAACTTTTATATTTTCTAATTAATTGCTATATGCAGTAAATTAAATAATTGTAATAATTAAGAAGTCAATATAAATCTGATGGCAAGTTGTAACATATGTTACCTATAAATATAAAATCAAATGTTCACATGCACAGAGTTTTAATGATTTTTAAGTAATTATAGGCTAAAAACAATACAACAGAAAACTTTTCTGCTGTAATAACCTTTGTGTCCACAGGGAAAATTCTGTAAAAACTTTAAAAGTAGTGTACTACTATTTTGACAGGTTCTGAACAAATTACGTGGACAGACTGCTTCTAAAACTCAAAAGATTTTCTAGAATATTAAAAAGGTGAAAAGGTGTTCACCTTGGGACAGATTTTTTTTTTTTTTTTTTCAGATGGAGTCGCACTCTGTCACCCAGGCTGGAGTGCAGTGGCGCGATCTTGGCTCACTGCAAGCTCCGCCTCCCAGGTTCACGCCATTCTCCTGCCTCAGCCTCCTGAGTAGCTGGGACTACAGGCACCCTCCACCATGCCAGGCTAATTTTTTTGTATTTTTACTAGAGACAAGGTTTCACCATGTTAGCCAGGATGGGACAGATTTTTACCACTGAACCAGATAAGATCTTTCTTAAGTAAAAATAAAAAGTGTCTTATTGTCACTTACACATTCCTTAGAGTTAGATACAGTTCTCTAGCCCGCTGCTACTTAAGACATTTCATCTATTATAATAAACACAGTATACATACCAGATGAAAATAGAAGCAAGTGAAACTATTTGGGAATGCAGCTTGCTGTGGCCAGATACGTTTTCATGTTGTAGTTTTAGTGAATATTTTCAGGGTTAGGATAGCATTTCCTGATGTTTTTGGTGATTAGTATTGTACAGTAACACTATGCCAAAGTACTCCTCTGTCACAATTGTTAGAGGGACTGCTTATCAAGTCTGTCTGCTGTCTCTGAACTTTACTGTAGCTTCTTCCAACAGAAACATCCTGCTTCACTGTTGAATACAGTTGCACTACCTCATGATCCTCACTCCCCACACTCCAAAGGCTTAGTATGCATCTGTATGCAACAGGAAACTTCAATTACCTTAGTAGAATGATCACTTTTCTAGTCAATTCTTTAACTCTCATTTCCTGCTTAAAATCTGAGATCAAATTAGGAAAGATTACAACTGAGATAAATCCAGGGTCTATTTCAACATGTTTTCCTTGTAAACTACTTTCTCTTGCCAAAATAATGTACGTTGTTTAAAACAGAGGTCACAACTTGGCCCCCTGAGAGCCAAATTCAGCCTGTAGTTATGGTTTGGCCCTAAGTTTACACACACACACACACACACACACACGCATGCACACATGTGTATGTGAATGAGTTATCCATATAAAAACCCAGATTTCCAGCTTCTTTTTAAAACAGCTGAGGGGCTGGCAATCAGAGCACAATACTGGGAAACAGAGCAATTGCCAGCTAGAACAGACTGGCAGCAGCTCCAATGTGCTTACCTGCCCAGCCACTGAAAACAATTTAGTTATGTGACTCCTAGTTTAAATGCATTCTTTGTTCAATTCAATAAAGTATCTCCCTCATTCCTGAGAAGATTTTTCCAACCTTTTGATTTGCCTCCTCTTTTTACTTACTAGTTTCTTATTCTTACAAGGTAAAAAAAGTAAAGCACATGTTAAAGTTCTGTCTAAAAAGATACTCTAAGCCTTTTTTTGTTTTTTTGAAACAGAGTCTTGCTGTCACTCAGGCTGGAGCGCAGTGGTGCGATTTTGGCTCACTACAATCTCCGCCTCCCAGGTTCAAGCAATTATCCTGCCTCAGCTTCCTGAGTACCTGGGATTACAGGTGAGCACCACCATGCCTGGCTAATTTTTGTATTTTTCATAGACATGGGGTTTTGCCATGTTAGCCAGACTGACGTCAAACTGCTGGGCTCAAGTAATACCTCCCCCTCGGCCTCCCAATGTGCTAGGATTACAGGTGTGAGCCACCACGCCTGGCGGGTATTCTATGCTTTTTAAAGAACTACTATCAGATGAGAAATCTTTAAATCATGGGCCCCAGCAAAAGGAAATATTAAGTACAGAAATACTTTCGATTTTGGTTGCCTCACAAAATCAAAGTGGGCAGAAAATCTCTGAACTGAAGTTGACGAACATAGTACAGAAAGCAGTATGGGCTCTGTCCCATAATGCGTATTCTGCATCTTATCTCTAATCCTGTGGCCACTTGGGTCTCCTGTGGGTAGCGGTCTGTGACAATAACTTCTTTCTTGTTGCCACAACCCTGATGATTATAATACTAGTTGACCAAATATTCCCCTTTTGGATGCCTCTGACGGTGTTCTGTTGGAAGAGACAGGGTCTTCCCTGCTCATGGAAAGATTTTGTTTTCCCTCTATGGATTTATAATAGCGTATGGGTAACAGAATTGTACTGCAATGAAGCATATGGCAAATATTTTAAAAAATGGAGTTTAACCTTAATGTATGTGTGCACAAATTTCTGAGAAACAAATCCTTGTCCAAACACTACAAGTGTAAATGTGATCATTTGTTTAGTCATCACTTAACATTTAATACTTGCTCATTGTGTCTAGGATACTGAAAAAGATAACCCTGACAATTCCTGCCTTGATGTAACTGGAGATACATTAAATGAAAGTTTTAACATCACAAAGTGCCTCCACTGGAGACATATCATTAAATATCCAGGATTTAGCAAGAGTTTCTAGCGAAAGAATTTAGGAGACCAGACACTATAAACAATTGAAGGGTTTTCTTGGTATGATGTGTAGCTGTCAAACTGAAGCACTGATATGGGCTGAATTTTGTTTCCCCCAAAAAGATATGTTGAAGTCCTAACTCCCAGTGACTCGGAATGTAATCTTATTTGGAAACAGGGTCTTTAGAGAGGTAATCAAGTTATAAGGGAATACTTAGGGTAGGTTCTAATCCATTACGACTGGTATCCTTATAAAAAGAGGAAATGTGGACACAAATACACACAGAAGGAAGATAGTATGAAGACAAAGGACTCCAGTGATACATCTGTAAGCCATGGAATGCCTGAGACTACCAGAAGTTAGGAGAGACACCTGGGAGAGATCCTTCCCTGGTCCCTTCAGAGGGAGCACGGCTCTGCCAACACCATGACTTCAGACTTCCGGCCTCCAGAACTGCGAGGCAACACGTATCTGCTGTTTTAAGCCACCCAGTTTGTAGTACTTTGTTAAGGCAGCCCTGGGAAACTAATATTATATAAAAGCACCTTTCAAAACTACATTTTCTTATTGTATAAGGAGGGACTTTTTGAATACCAAATTTTCTTTGATCTTAAATGTTTTGACAAGGATTTGCATGCTTTTTTATAAGACCTAAAAATCTTATCACTGCTGATATTTAAAAAATTAATACCTATTTAACATTTGATCCATAATATATCTGAACAATGTCAATTGTTCATAATATATCTGAACAATGTCAATGATTCCCTAATGCTCAAGTCAATGGATTCTATTTTTCAGGTCCCATTAAGGTCAGTAAGAAAGTGTAAAGTCATGCGACTATAGAGAGGAGAAAGGAATGAATAGGAAAGATAATAAATATGAGTAGTTTGGGGATTAGAAGAAATCATTTAACTTTTTGTAAAGCTATAAAGTTATCAGTAAGGGCAGCCAGGAGCGGTGGCTCACGCCTGTAATCCCAGCACTTTGGGAGGCCCAGGCAGACAGATTGCTTGAGCCCAGGAGTTCGAGATCAGTCAGGCCAACATAGCGAAACCCCAACTCTACAAAAAAATACAAAAATTAGCTGCTTGTGGTAGTGTATGCCTGTAATCCCAGCTACTTCGGAGACTGAGGTGGGAGGATCACTTAAGCTCAGGAGGTAGAGGTTGCAGTAAGCTGAGATCACGCCACTACACTCCAGCCTGAGTGACAGAGCAAGACCCTGTCTCAAATAAATAAGTTATCGGTAAATGCAACTCCATTTATTTTTGAAACTAGTATAAATTGATCATTATATTCAATTCTATCGATTATCTCTTCTGTGTTTTTAAAGAGTTCTCAGATATATTTTAAGTTTAGTGTCCATTCGTTTAGAAAATAGGTTTTTAAATTGCCATAGTATCTCTTATTGATCATCAGAGTCACACCCCATTTTCTTCATTTCACTCACATGTAACTGTAGCTTTGTTTTCTTAGTTTCTGGCATATAGGAGAGACTTGGTATTTCTTCAATATAAATGCCAGATAGGGAACCAAATCTAGAAAAGAAATATAATACAAGTATTCAAAGCCCAAGGGCAGATGGCTGGTATGTTTTTATAGTGGTTTTTATAAAAATGTGCACCCTTATTATTAAAATTATCTCTTGGTGTTGATGATTTTCAACAAATCACCTTATTAAAAAGTATCAGTTGTTTTGAGGCCTCTAACAAAGCAGGGTACTTCATCCGCTTGGTAAGGTTTGTCTCATGCACCTCCTCCAAGTGCCTGGACTTCATCCTTTCTTTGGAAATAAGCTATTTGCCTAAAAGCTATTTGATTTCCTTGGTCTCTAAGCTGTCCCTTTCTCTTTTTGAATGACTGGCCAAATGACCAGTACAGTGGGGAGGTTCTAAGATGATCTTTATGATCCTTGCCTTCTGGTATTCATGCCCTTGTGCTATCCCCTCACTTTGAGTGTAGGTGGGACCTGTGACTTGCTTCTAGCCAGCAGAATTTGGCAAAGATGGATGTCACGTTCATGATCATGTGACCTAAAATTATGACCTCTGTCTTGTTAGCAGAGTCTATTGACCCTTCCCTGTTGGCTTTGATGAAGGAAGCCACCATACAGACAGGTTCTGTCCCATAATACAAGTGTTACTAGTTTTTACTGCTGCACAATAAATTACCATAAATTTAGCGGACAGA